>NC_055959.1:26824997-26839997 GCF_018492685.1 Alosa sapidissima
ACATCCCTTACACCATTCCCCCCAAGACACACACGCAGACACACACACTCACACATGCCGCTATCCACCTGTGTCTCATATGCAGCACATGCGCGCGCGCACAAACACACACACACACACACACACACATACATGCACGCACACATACACACACTAATACAGTACTTATCATTCACAGAAGATGCAATTCATTAGATCTTTCACCTGATAGTTAAATCATTTAAAAAATGTGGACCTACCCACCCACAAAAAGACTGTCCTGTCTCTGTCCTTTACAGTTTTAAAAGAAAAAGCCGGGTGGGTCTTTTGTACTGTTTTCGTTACGTCTTTGTTTTTAAATTTCTCTATTCATATTTGTTTGAATTTGGATTTAAAAGTGAGAAGATTATCCGTAGGTTGGGTGGTTGGTTAGTTGGTTGGTTGGTTGGATGGGTGGGTGGTTGGCTGATTGGTTTGTATTCTGTATAAACCTTGTTTCTGTTGGCTGTAAGAACGGCTAGTTGACTGTGACCAAACAATTGTTTTATTTTTCAAAATGCGCTGGTTGTGTGGAGGTGTTCATGCTGATATTGGTGGTAGTGATCCGAGTCTTGCTGTTGTTCTGTTTAGTCGTTTAGTCCGGTGAAGCCGCTGTGGTACCTACCCCTCAGGCCTGAGACGTCAGATTAGCTGCCTACTCAGGTACACAGCTCACTCTCTGAGGCGTCAGAGGATTGGCTCAGGTATTGATACTTTACCGAAAGATTCCTGTCATTTGAACAAAAAAATAATAAGCTTAATGAAAATGGATTTTATTTTCTTTGATCATTTTTATTTTCTGTGGTAATTAGCTTTTTGTTTTTACCTTCTCATTGATTTTGGCAGAGCCATTTGGTGACAGGTCTCGACTTAGGAGATGCCTGTCATTGCATCACTGCAGACATCGTTTTTCCTCTGGCAGGGTACTAGCGTAATATCTGTGAAACGAACAGGGTACACTCTTCTGTAAATATCCAAGCCCCACCTATTTCTGTCTCTCTTTTTCTTTTCCTCAAGCACATCAGCTGAGTCGTGGTTTGATTAGGCAAACTTGGTGGTATAGAGGTGTGGGCACAACTGTGTTGTCAGAATTGCATGTGAACTCAGTGAAAAACATTTGCTACAATTAACAAAAGCAGAAGGTGCCATTGCTTTCACTGAGATCCCAATGAGAGGCATTTGAGCAAGTTGATCTTAAATGTTCCTTTGGCATTTATTCCATAGTCATATGTGGGTTTCTTATTTTCTCTCTGTTTCGATTGTACGTTTTTACATAATTTACTCAGTTATTTGTCTTCTGTTCCGATAAACTGCAGTCCAGATAATCATTTTGTTGTGAGATTTCTTTTTTGTTTTTCTGTACGCGTTCACTGTAAAATGTGGTGTATGTTTGTATTGATCTCTGCTATCATTGAGGATCATGCTCTGTAGGTCCGTCCACACTCTAGGTTACCACATCACCAGGTCACCAGACTCACGCTGGTTTAAAACCTGGCAAACAAAAGCCAAACACTGGCATCCCATGTTCCCTCTCTGGCTGTCCCTTTGAGCGTTAACATGAGCGTGAACGTTAACATGCCCTGAAGTCATACTGTATCTTGCGCCTACCTTTTCACATATAGGTTTGGTGATTTACTGGGTTGCTTTCATTGCTGAGTTGAGCTACTTGGTAGGCTCTATGTGAGCATGTAGAGGTTTGTGTTCATGTTGGGTTTTTAGGATGTGTATGTTTTTTGTTTTTTTTAAATCTTTTTGAGTTTTGACATTTGCACAAGATACATCTGCTCAAAAATACCTTTTTTGTACATTGGTGTAGCTTACACATAGCGAATGTACTGTTCTGTACTGTACGTGTGTTAATTGTGTGGGACCAAGCTTGTGTGGCAGGAAAGACTTGAGATTCACAGGGATGCTTCTTGCAGGAAATGGCATTGCACGGTGTGACACCCAGCCCCCCCCACCTCGCCCTCAAACCACTCCCCACTGTGCCACTTCCTGCCGTTAAGTGTTTTTCCTGTTTGCGCCACTCTACCCCCCCCCCCCCCCCTTTCTCTAAAAAAATGTCTGAAAAGAGGTGTTTCAGTACAAGAGATTTCATCCTTGTACTGCATTCTTTAGATCTCCAGCAGTCCACTCAGGAAACAGTAGGGCTTTGAGGTTGTGGTTGGATGGTTGTCACTTCATTTAGTCTTCTTCTTTTCTTCAGTTTTTGTCTTTGATGGAAACTTTGGGTTAAAAAAAAAAGATTGCAGTGGCAGTGGTGTGTATTTGCTTCTAGATGTCTGATCCTCTTCCTGCCCAGGTTACCATGTCCTCGTGCTGTGATCACTGATGTCTAATGTAGATAGAGGATATATGGGACCGGCCCAGTGTTTAGCATGGATTGTTCCGTAACATTGCCCTTGTCATCAGTTCCTTTTTGTGAAAACCTGTCCTCGCATCCTATGACGTGCCCTGCTGTTTGTTTGTGGGTTTGTTTGTTTGTTTGTTTGTTTGATTTGTTTTTTTGCCACTTTGTGACCTCACTGAATTGTCTTATCATCCCAATATCAACAAAAAAAGTTCCCATTTGTCAATCCTTTGCCTTGCTTGACACAACTCCTATTCTTATTTCCCATCTGTAATAAAGTCCCCCTTCACCAGTGGTGTGAGTTTGTGTGCCACCTTGTGTTGTGCTGTGGGCGAGAGTGTGCATGTACAGAGTGCTGTGAAACAGAGAGAGGTGGCTAGAGATAGTCCAACGGTCAGGGAATCCGCCCCCTAAACCGCTGTCCCCTTTTGCATGCCTGCTTGTTAACTCTGCACCTGGCCAACGACATCCTGCAAGTGACTATACATGCTGTTCTTTAAAAGAAAAAGAAAAAAAAAGTGCATGGGTTTCAGAGCAGGATTTGTGACTTGCGCGTTGTGACCATGGACATAAGAGGAGGGCTCCTTTCTTTGTATGTCTGTGGTTGTGACCAGTTGGTCTGTGGTCTCCAATGTGAGGAGGCAGCTCCCCCTGGTGGAGGGAGAAGGTGAGAAGAGTGTTTAAAAGCTTTACAGAGTTAACGTGTAAGTATAAACGTGTACAGATCAGGCGGCCTCATTTCGGCCAAATGACGTCAGAGTCCTTAGGACCTAAGCGTTAGTCTAGTGCAACAGATGTCCATTTTCTTTGATTTTCTTATAAAGTCAAGGAAGTGCTTTCGAAAGCCATTGCTTTTTTTGGATGTTATAAAATGGGCTAAGAAACTAATTGAGCCATTTAGATATTAAGACAGGTAATGACATAGCCTTTTGTGAAATAAGAGACTACTGTGAAACTGAATGCGCTGTGAGAAACACAAGGCAAGCTCCAGAAAGTAAAGGAATTAGCCTATATCCACAAGGCCTTAGAATGAAACTAAATTTCTCCTACATCATTAAGTTCCTGGCATGAGCAACCAAGTCTGCATTTAAATAGTTTCTTTTTGTTTTTTACAAAAAAATGCCCCTGATTGTTTGTAGGCGTACTGTAGATATGTCTGTGAGTGGTGGGCCCATGTCCGTATTTGTACACAATCAGATTGGCTTTGATCCCTCCTGCTTCTGCTGTTTCAATAAACAATCACATCTTTTCAACAAACATAAATGTATTAAAAATGTTCATCTGAATGCAAACTGCAGTTCTGGCAGAGGCCCTGACTGAACCTGAACGTTAGTGCGGGTCTCTATACTGTTGGGAAAAAAATTATTGAATTGCTTTGGATAAAAGCATTCAAACGAAAGGGCTTTGAATATTATCTGAGCAAGTTCAACCAGATCAAATGTGAAAATTAAATCAAATGATAAGATTGCATAATAATGATGTAGGCCTACTGTTGAACACGAAATGTAAAATTTCACTGCATAAACTTGACATGTGGGAAATGGTGGCCTTAAGGCGATCGGAGGATCTGTCCCCCTTCCCCCTTTGTTCATTTTGATCCATCATCACTCTCAAGTTCAGCCTTGTAGAAAACAATGATGAACATGTGTCATTTGACTTGTCTTTTTACCGCATTCTTCTGAGATCATGTTTCCCTCTTTTTTATTTTCATTTTTTACACGCTTTTGGAGAAAATGAAAGAATAAATATGCTGGTGTGAACCAGTTGTGTGTCGAAAATATGTCTTTTTTTTCCCCATCCATTGTAAACTAGATATGTGGTTTCACCCAATGTCATGGTGCAGTTAATAGACTATGTAAAATATACACTGGCCTGTTTTCTTTTGATAACTTCACACATGGGTTTATTTCCTGTTACCTCTCCAGACTAATTAGACTATTCATATGTTTCTTGTGTGCAAATCTGAAAGGTCATTTGCTCAGTTAGTTCATTATAGACTGTAATAAATATTGTCCCTTTGGAGAGTGCACAAATGAATATTCTGCGTGTTTAAATGTGTGATGCGAGATATTTGGACCGTTTTTAGGTGGGGACAGGTGCGCGACACCGAAGCATAGATCATCCCCTGCAGAGAGACCACTACAAAGGGATTATCTGCGCACTATCTGCCCTCACGACCATCTGCTTGTCCAGAACTGTAGAGCTTAAAGTTTAAAGGAGTTGGCGAAAAGGCATACATTTGTCGGCAGTCTTCAAGAACAAGGGCAGCCAGGTGAGGTGATTACAGACGCTTACCCAGTGTGCCCACACACACACACAGATGGTAAGATGGTCAGTTGAACTACAGCATTTAAAAAAAAAAGACAATAGAAAATAGACAAACAGCGAAAATGTTTGTAAAAAATATGACAAGAGTTTTCAATAATTTTATTGAGCTAAATGTAACAGCGCGTTATAACACTATAATCAGTGTCAGACAGACAGTCACAAATTGACAACATAGAACTAGGAAGCTGCAGGGATGGATTACTGCACGGGCCCAAGGGGTCTGGGGGCCCTGAAGCCCAAGCCTTTGCATGGAATCGTTGCCTCAATATCAACAAATCAGGATGTAGGCTCTGAATCTGATTGAATTTAGTATTGGCCATCCCCAAAATGCACCAGGAATACAGGAAATCACATCAAACAATTATTTTTTCTGGGGGAGGACCCCCAAACCCCCCCTCCCACATATGCGACAATTATGACAATGGGGCAGCTGTGGCCCACTGGTTAGCACTCTGGACTTGTAACCGGAGGGTTGCTGGTTCGAGCCCCGACCAGTGGGCCACAGCTGAAGTGCCCTTGAGCAAGGCACCTAACCCCTCACTGCTCCCCGAGCACCGCTGTGGTTGCAGGCAGCTCACTGCGCCGGGATTAGTGTGTGCTTCACCTCCCTGTGTGCTGTGTTTCACTAATTCACGGATTGGGTTAAATGCAGAGACCAAATTTCCCTCACGGGATCAAAAGAGTATATATACTTATACTTATTAGTGGGGGCCCCATAATACATCTGTGCCCAGGGGCCCAAACGTCCATAATCCGTCCATGGGAAGCTGGGAAGGTTATTATAGATGTTGTGTATAAAAAAATACCCCATAAAGAACTGATTTTATCATTGGTTTCATGATTGGCTTTAAGATGCATTTTCAAAACAAGGCAAGGCTACGTCACAGACGTAGGCTAAGCTATGGGCATTTACTAAAACGCAAGCCCGTAGCCGCGCGCCATGATGCGCGCAGTCACGGAATCGAAAGGAGGAGCGCGTTCCCGTGAAAGCTCGGCGATGTTTTAGATGTCATCCTGCACTTT
Organism: Alosa sapidissima; assembly: GCF_018492685.1. Taxonomy (NCBI): domain Eukaryota; kingdom Metazoa; phylum Chordata; class Actinopteri; order Clupeiformes; family Clupeidae; genus Alosa; species Alosa sapidissima. The sequence continues at coordinate 26,830,717 of NC_055959.1, forward strand.
GATTAACAAAGCTATAATCTGCGCCGTCGGACCGGTGTATTTTTAGATAACAATTGTACATACTAAGTGGATTTTACTTACGATGGTTCTGAAAACAAGATACCGTTACTTTTTTTTGCATTGAGAAGCGGAGAAATGGGTTCCGGTGACGGATTGCTTTTTCAGTCAGGAAATTCACTATGTTCAAGTATCATATAACTTTGTGCTGTTGGCCATGAAGACACGATCACATGGAATATCGTAACTCTGGGTCTCCGTTTACTAACGTGATACACCTTTATAACTTCCTTTGCCAGAGAAAAGCGGGTGTGTCTCACTTTTGTTGAGTTTTACCTTGCCGAAACACGCATTAGACTTTGCCACGGAAAGAACAGACGGACCTCGAACTTCTTACGGGCTTGCCGTCTATCAGATTAAATAAGAAGGATTTGTCTTGCAATGGGGGGCTATATGCCCAAGACTGATATTTTGTTACTACGTTCATATTGCGTGGTCAGCGTTGATTGTATCCACTTATCAATTCGGTAGAATGCATTGGCTACTCCAACCCGAGATTGTTGCTCTGGAGCTAACAGCTGAACTGGCGACTTATTTGTTGTCCGTTCTGTAACATGAGATAGACTCGTACCTTCATTTGTCTGCTCTTCAAAATATCACATTGTTGCGCGATTGAAGACAACGAGCGCCAGTTTGCCATTAAAACTTGGACAAAATAGCAGACCATTAGCGCCAAGAACTTGAGCAGACCGATGGGGGGAAATCTGCAAAGTTAGCAGGAAAAGAAGCCATCAAAATCACGGAAATCGCTTCGTTCCCTTTCCTCCAGTGAACTGTTACAGATGGATTTCATGAAAGCAACATGATGACTGCTGCATTTTTGTCCTAGGTAAACTTGTATAGATCTAACTCTGCTCATAGGCCTATATGTTTATGCAACATTAGAGCTTTTGTTTACTTTTTGCATTCCTGGCAGTAGTTATGATAGGCCTACAATGAAATACCAACGGACATCTCCCTTTATGGAAAAAAAATGGGGATGAAGACAGGCTTGGATTTGTTTGTTCTTTGAGCTCAAAATACAATGTATCGAACTTTTGATCCATTCACATATAAAACAGTTACTCTGATGTGACAAATACGTACATGTAGGCTAAGCCGACCAACAAGACACCTAGCCTATGTAGCTACAGCGTATTAAATATCAAAATCAGTGGTTTTGATTGTGCGCAAATTTTGGATGACGGCCCGAGGGGCTCGTAAGCCCCAGCCATGGCACACGGGACAGTAGACCTAACGCTTCATTTTTCGCCCGGGGAATTCTAAAATATGCCATGGGACTCTCAAGGGTGTAAGAAGTCCTGAATCACTGACGCTTGCCCGTTGAACTACCTGTCAGACGAACTCTTTGTATCTGCAGTCATTGGAACGGAGGAGGGTTGTACGCGAGACCACGTCCTTTTCCAAAGGAACCATCCAAGGTGAGTTCGAAATGTGTGGCTACCTGGGCAAGGTTTTATGACCAATATATGGTGTCCGTGAGGAGTAGAAAACCTGCGGTTGACCTGTGGTTCGAACCACACCGTCATTAAGCCATCATGGCTTTTGGGTTCTATGTGTTCCAAGCACTTACGCAAATTGATACCCTCAGGTGTATGAACATTATCGTAGCCATCATACAGCCATTATCAGTTGCCATCATCAGCAGGCCATTTGCCTGTGGCCTCTGGTCTGTGTTGTGTATACTCTGTTGTCTGTGTTCTGTCTTAGAAACAAAGGTCATGGTAGTAGCCTCTGTCATCCCTGGTTGTGGTTTGCATGGTCCCTGAATGCACAGTGGAATATTTACCATCTTGGACTGGGGGCTGTCTTGTCAGGTGCCTTTGCCTTTGGAGTCAGCATTATGACATGGTCATTTCTTCTAAATATGTTCTGTGGTCACCTACACTGATTTGTTTCATTTGTCTTAGTTTGTATATTTCTTTTCATTTCTTTTCTATTTTCTTTTATGTTTGTATGAAATCCAACCAGTGTTCTTTTTAAAGTTTCAGGTTCTATACATTTGGCTGTATGATGAGACACAGTAGCCCTGTGATTGGCACAGTATGCCCATGTAATTAGACTGTTGTAAATATAGCATTACATATAGCATGTAGTGGTTTTCCTTGATCACTTGGTTTTGTGAATGTACTGGTAATACTACATGTATTACCAGTACACTTGTTGTTTAAAATGTATCTTTTCTATCATTACTTTGCAAGTAGGCGTTCATAACATTTGTATAGTGCTTCCTAATCTGCCCTACCAGCGGCCTATTATACAGAAATAGCATCTTTGTGCTGTACTAAAATTTTGCTTATCTGTTTTGTTAGTGGATGACTTTGTAAATGCATTTGCTTTGTGAGCATGAATGACACATAACCTGGAGCATGAATGATTTATACATCAGCAGCATGCAGATATCGGATTAATTATGCAATAGCTTGCAGTCTAACATAATCGTGTCTTTAAAATAACATACATGTCTTTGTTGAGCGAAGCCTCCATTCCTTACTGAGCCACAGTGGTCATTTCAGTGACCTTGTTATAATGCTGTTATAAAAACTGATACAAGTATGACTTTGCTGTTAAACCTCGTTCCATGTGCTTAGGTATCACTACAGTGTATAGATTTAGCATGGGCCTAAACAAAAGCCTTGCCGTTCCTATCAATTTAACTCAGCTAATAGGACCTCACCTCTCTGCTCTGACTCATGTGTGAGAAGGCCCAGTCCAGCTGAATTTTTGTTTGACCTGTTTGACCTTGTTTGACTCATGACCTGTTTTCCTTGGTGCTGCTCCTTCCAAAGGAAGCCACATTGCCATGCTGTAAACACATTTTTCAGTGAAAGCAGCTCAGCATGAGGATAACTAGGCTGGGTGTTAATTTGTGGTGTCAGGTTAGATTGAATGAAGGGGAGACAATAAACCCTTTCATCAAAGTCTTGTTTGTGGCAGGTCCAGAGATCCATGAGAGGGTGTTGGGTGAGCTTGTGACTTGTTCATTGAACATCCACAAAGTCCCTATATTGTCTTGTAGCAGCTTAAAACATATTATTCATCCCAGTTTGCGTGCAAAAGACGCACTGTTTCCACACAGGCTTTGCATTCTGACAGAGGTGCGAAATTTAAATCATTTGACCATTTTGATCATTTGAAAGGAAATATGTTGTCTGTATCATTTTATGTGTTTGTTTGTATTGAATCCTTGCAATTCCACAGTTATAACATGAGGGAAAGTGACATGAAGTAGGTTGTTATCAGTAATGAATATTACTGTTGGCTGAATATGAATGAATATGAGATGTGTGTACACTCTGAGTACTCCAGGGAGCAAAAGCTGCTGTGATGGCACCAGCTGCCAGGTGAGAAACAAATGCTTCTTCAGAGCAGCACAACCCCAACCTGACTCTCACCAGATGAATTTCGTTCCGCCTAGCTCCACTCATCCATCTGGGAGCGATCCATTGGAGTGGTGTTTCAGAAGGCTGGGCCTTATCAAAAATCCTTGCATATGATTGGATAAGCCACTTGTCTGTCATCTATTGACATGCTACTTCAACCACTCACATCGAAGCCATCCTGTGACGCTGAGAACAGTCTCACAGTCGCTTCTACGCTACGTCACATCTATGAAACTCCCGCCCTGCGTCCTGATTGGCTCTACCATAAAATCTGGTGCCGAAATCACTCTCAACGGAAGCGATCCCAGATGGATGTGAGTGGAGCTAGGCGGAGCTAGGTGCAACGAAATTCATCTGGCGAGAGTCAGGTTAGCACAACCCAACCATGTAGGAAAATGTGGTGTCCTGACTTTTCTTTGATATATGGCAACTTAAATACCCACTACATTTTAATTGTGTATACCCTTGCTTATTTTTTACTGTAATAGCTCAACCATAATATATAAAAATATTTTTTGCAGTTGAAGCAACAGGCACCATGGTCTGAAATTTGCTAGATGATATACTGTCTGACTGAACCAAATATGTGTGTGTGTGTGTGTGTGTGTGTGTGTGTGCGCGTGTGTATAAATAAAAATATAAATATTTGTTCAGGTCAGGTAGTGTTTTATATTGCCAGTGCTTTTTTCCTGTGTGATTGTTTTTCAGTTTTATGTCATTTTATTTGTTTAGATGTTTCACTCCTCACCTTTGTGTTTCTTTGCTGGCCCTTTGAGTTGAGGCCATGTGTTAAAGTGGGCATTGTCGGGGGTTTGGCATGATGAGGGTCCCTGTGGCCCACGACTCACCAGCCAACCACCAGAGCTTATCCCATGATCCAGCAACAGTTGGCCAGGCGAGGGCCCCTTTTGTGTGCACGCAGACCACCGTTCTGGGCCAGAGCAGCTGTTGACTTTTAGCCGTTTTTTTTCCCCTCCTGCCTGGGTCACGCAGGGCCCTCTCACACGAGGCCGCCCCAGGCCAGGGCATCTCCGCCAGCCAGGGCTTGGGTTGCGCCGGCGTCTAAGCTCCACCATATGTACCAACGGAGCGAGGGCCATCCGGAGGCACACCGGGCTGGGAAAAGGAGCAGTAGACTAAACACCTGAAGAAAAACAACAAAAAAAATACAAAGAGGGAGGGTAGGGGAGGTGTTGGTGGGGCGGGTAGGTAGCGGAGGGAGCCAGACCCGGTGAGATCCGTGTGATTCTGGCTGGTGCTGGAAAGGGGAGACATTGAAAATAAAGCGGCGCGGCTAACGGAAGCCTGGCCACCTCGGCTCACATCATTTCCCGCCAAAAAAATTCTCCCCACATTCTTCCGGGAAGGTGATTAAAGTCAGGAGAGTGCAGACAGATGAGTGTGAACGGGAGAGAGGCCGGGAGATGAAATGAGAGAGATATTTTTTAATGTGTGAGCTTTGGGAATAATGCTGCTGTCACGTTAATCCCAAAAAAGCTTTATTGAATTAAACTGCATTGAGAGAGTGAAATGGTTGTCCATGTTTAACAAGAGCTAGTTTAATGAGTGAGGTGACATGATCGACACGCCATGCCCCAATCATGTCGACAGGCATGGTGGCCTCCTTTATGGAGCCGTTACACGTCAGGGCTTTGACGAGAGCAGGTAAAGTACTTGAAGGACTGGGGATATTTTTTTTCAGTAGGCCTACATCTTTTGGGCGTTTTTGCCTTTATTGTGATAGGACAGTTAGAGAGTGACAGGAAGTGAGTGGGAGAGAGAGAGATGGGGTAGGATCGGGACATGACACGGGCCGGACTCAAACCCGGGTCTCCATGGGCACTTGGACCCATATGTGGTACGGGTGCTGTAGCCTGCTGTACCACAGCACCCCCTGACACTGTCTTCTACCCGCAGGTGTTTACACTGATGAGGAAAGAGGCAGAGAGAGAGAGAGAGAGAGAGTGGCAGAGAGTAAAACACTGAAAGGTGTAAATGCGTACTGGCCTGGTTTCGTGCACACTCCCTACTCTGACACCGCCTGAGGAATGACCCAATGACCACGGCAGGGGATCAAAGAGGGGAGAGGGAGGGAGAGGAACGTGGACGTGCCTGGAATTCCTGATGGTGATTATTAGCCAGGTGTTGCAACAGTGTCTAGCCACACTCCAGACTGTCCTCACACAAATAAATGCTGATTCATGCTCGCCTCTGTCCATCATGTGCCTGCTGGACTGTCCATCGCCATACTTTGTGTCCATTCGCCCCCCCCCCCCATCTGTATCCATGAGGTCTGTGTTTACTTACATAAGAATGTGACCCCTAAGGTTAATCATTCCACTCCTCGTCCTGACAGCCTCGTGCAGTACCCTCCCTCGCCGGACAGTGTCAGCTGTGGTGTCTGGTTTGTGTATCCTCTCACTCTAATCGGATCAATAAGCAGAGTTTATTGATCAGACGGACAGGAGAGGTGAACCAGAGGCAGGTGATGACATTACCAATGGCCTACTCTCTCCCTCCAAGCATGTGAATTAGGGGGTCCAATGTCTGTTTTTGTCTGAACTCATTTAAGCTTACAAAAAAAAGCAACCCCATCTTTGTTTCATTGCAGCAAAAAGAGGATGCTGTTAAATGAATGGGAATTGCATTACATGTTCTCTGTCAAACATTCAGCTTTGCTTGTTTTCCATTTCTGTGGAGAACCTTGATGAAGTGTTCTTGCTTTCCTCTTTCCTCCCTTCATGGTGGAGAAATGATTGTAACTGGGTAAGATGAGTCCCCTGCAAACCCTGTGGTATGTGGTATGCATATTTGTATGCCTAAATATTGCCCTTGCAATGTTTATGAGGAGACTTTGACATGGGTGATTGATGGATCAAGCTACCTGCCTGGACAGCCCTAAGGAAACCAGCAGTCAATTGAAATGGTAAAGCAGTGTTTTTCTTTTTGTTTTTGTTCTGTCTTTGTCACCACACATTCAGAGCAGATCTATGATGGTAAGATGGAGAATCATAAATGGCCATGCAAATGCTCTCTTTTTTTTTAAGTATATTTTTTGGGCTTTTATGCCTTTATTGTAGATAGGATAGTGGAGAATGACAGGAAGTGAGTGGGAGAGAGAATCGTGGTGGGATCTGGAAGGGACCACGGGGCGGGAATCGAACCCGGGTCGCCGGCGTACAGTGCAGGTGCCCCAGCCAGTTGCGCCACGGCCGGGGCCGCAAATGCTCTCTTTGAGCAAGTACTTTCACAGACAGCTGTCAGACTTGGTAGATGATTTATTGGATACTTTTAATTAAAAAATGTAACATGTTACAATATAAAGGAAAGATACTCTGAAATATGCAAAGCAAGAGAGTCTTTATTTTCTAACATCACCAGTATGAACAACACACACATCCTATTTTAAACTGTCGAGAAGTTAACAAATCCCCCCTCACCAAACAGCACCTGAAGTTTTCTCAACTAATAAATGTAAAGAGTTTGGCAAAATGTATGATTATTTACTATTAGTTACTTTTCTTTGCATTTGTTTATGTAAAGTACATTGAATTACCTCTGTGTATGAAATGTGCTATATAAATCAACGTGCCTTGTCTTGCCTTTTGAAGAGAAAAAAGCGTTTTGGTTCTGCTTCACCAGGTGTAGCTCATATTTCAAACATTTTAAATGGCCCTGCTACTCTCTTTTGGTTCTCTTTTGATTTGGTATCGCTCTTATTTTCCCAGTCATATAATGTTTCACCTCCCAAAAGCATTTGATATTCTTGCACAACTTGCCTGCATACTTTTGTTTTCTTTGATGGATGATTGAATGATTTATTCCAGCTTTACAGCTGCTAGACTTTATATTGGTTCAGAGGTTGTTTGGTAGATGATGCGAGGAATACCAATTACTGATTTTCATGTTTCCCATTTGGTAGTACATGTTACTGACAAAGAGTTCAAGTTGTGTTGAGGGTAGTAGGATTTATAACAGTAAAAGACTGCTATAATGACTGTTAAGGTAATCATGGCTGTGATGATAACAATGATGACGAAGATGATAGTGCTTATAATCAGTGCTGATTAAGATCCGTATAAGTACAGTAATGCTGACAGATGCTGATGATGATGATAATAATGATGACGACGATGATGATGATGAAGAGGACAATGACAATTGGGATTATGGAAACGATGTTGAATAGGACAATGATGATGATGTTGGTGATAGTGATAATGATGATGAAGGATAAATTGAGGCCTATTCACCCCAGTTGACTATGTTTTTGTGTGTGTGTGTGTGTGTGTGTGTGTGTTTACTTTCTTTAGGCCTTTCATGGGTGGCTGGAGCTGGGGGAGTGTGTGAAGATCCCCAGGCCTGATCTGGAACAAGAACACACACATCCACCGCCAATATGAGTACGTCTGATTCAGTGCTATCACACACACATCTACCGCCAATATGAGTACGTCTGATTCAGCACTATCACACACACACACCCACCGCAAATATGAGTACGTCTGATTCAGGGTTATCACACACACATCCACCGCCAGTATGAGTACGTCTGATTCAGTGCTATCACACACACATCCACCACCAATATGAGTACGTCTGATTCAGTGCTATCACACACACACACACACTGCCAATATGAGTACGTCTGATTCAGTGCTATCACACACACACCCACCGCCAATATAAGTACGTCTGATTCAGTTCTATGACACCGCAAACATGAGTATGAGCACACACAAATCCACTGGCAACACAAGTACCTCTGATTGAGCCCTGCTATCACTCTGCACATGAGAGAGAAAGAGAGAGAGGGCAAGAGCTTTAAGCTCATTACTGTAGCACCAAGATTAAAAGACTTGATAAAGGTGCATACAATATACAATTCAAATTATTATAATGATTCAGTGGTAGCCACACAAGACAAACAAGACTGTGTGTCTTTCTTTGAAACAGTACAGTTCTGTTTGTTTTTCTGTTGCACATGGATGATAGATGATGACGTTTAGCCCAAAACGTCACGCACACCTTACACATAGTAACTGAAATGAAACCGAGAGCACAGTCACATGAGACAAATTAGGCCTCATGTACCTTGAAATGACTTACAAGCCGTCGACTCATTAACGCAAATACCACTCTGCTATGGACATTCCTCCGAACAGATATTCTGTTGTCCTTTCCTGTTTCTATGGTTCAGCTGCTGCCGGGTAAAAGACAAACTCTGCAACTTTTCCCCCCTCTCTCTCTCTCTCTCTCTCTTTCCCTCCCTCCCTCCCTCTCTCACTCCTTCTCTGTGTGTCTGGAAGGTGTATGATGTCTGTCCAAACTACACAAGCGCCATATTTTCCCTGGGCGCTCAGGCAGCCAAGGCCTGGCGCTGCTCTCACATCAAACATGGGAATGGAGATCTCCCCAAACACGCGGCCACTCTCAGCAGCTCTGTTACCCCGATGCACCACATTCTCACCGGCCAGTTTATTTAGACGAGGCTTTGCCACCAGCCATCAGTCCCCCTACACCAGCTGAACTATTATCTCTCTCTCTCTCTCTCTCTCTCTCTCTCTCTCTCCCCCTCTCTCTCTCCTTGTTTCTGTCTCTATGTCTTGATCTTTGTCTCTCTCTCTCTCTCCCTCTGTTTCTGTCTCTATGTCTTGCTCTTTGTCTCTCTCTCTCTCCTCTCTCTCTCCCTCTGTTTCTGTCTCTATGTCTTGGTCTTTGTCTCTCTCTCTCTCTCTCTCTCTCTCTCTCTCTCTCTCTCTCTCACACACACACACACACACACGCGCTGACACAAATATATATTGCATGGAGCTGAGCTTAAACTTAGAGAAACAGTTG
>NC_055959.1:26844997-26892497 GCF_018492685.1 Alosa sapidissima
CACACACACACATAAAAAAAACACACATGCAGGCAAGCAGGCACGCACACACACACACATATAAACACACACAGACACCATATTACCCCCACACACACACTCACAAGCGAACAAACACATGCGAACACACACACACAAAGACACATAAAACATACACATATGCAGGTAAGCAGACACACATACACAAAAGCAAACGCACACATGCACACACTCATTTAGATACACAAAAGTTGCAAGAGGAGATGGAGTAGGAGATGGAGACAAATTGACAAGTGTGATATATTTTTGTGGAGAGAATGTGCAGGATTGAGCGGCAGTCATATTTTGTACCGCTTTGCGGTACATCTAGTTTCTTTGCTTTTCATTGCATTATTGAATCTGAAATATACAGTATAATTCACACTACATTCTACAACTTATTCTATAACTGAAATGAAGGATAACTATGAGTGGGGATTGTACCTGTTATCTCAGAATTACGTCAAGCCATTACGTGTGGGCAGAGTTTCGTATTAGACTTTTTACACTGCATACTGTACCTTTGCAATGAAAAGAACAGTAACTGGGCCAGCAGTGACTTATATTACAGTAAACTTGCCATAAAATATATGATCAAGTGCTTTGAAGCAGGATTATTGAGTTTTGGTGTAAAAATAGCGAGCTACCTACCTTGAAAACAAAAAATAAATAACAAAAAAACCCTCAACAGCCCAGTTAGCACAGATAAAAGCTTGCTTTTGGCAATTAGCTGTGAAAGCTTTGCTTACATTATCAGCAGGGTGTTCCAACCCGATCAACAGAACTACATAGTGCTTAGGCTGGATGACCAGTGAAAACGACAGGTGTGTGTATCTGCCCTTCACAAGACCATATTCCTCATTTATTTGAAGCTGATACCAAATCGCAGGTAGTGGAAATTTGCATCATAGCATTACATAATAGGGTCTTTTAAACTCAGTAAGTATTTAGTCTAGCATAGCAGATTGGTGCTTCCCTATTTGACCCGTGTCTTGCAATCCCTTTACTTTCGCTATCTTTGTCATTGTTGTTCCTCTGGCAAAGTCTCTGTCATGTTCCTCCTACGGTAGTCTTGTACACACACACACACACACACACACACACACACACACACACACACACACACACACACACACAAACACGCACGCACACACACAAACACGCACGCACACACACACACACACACACAAACACGTACAATCACACACACACACACACACACACACACACACACACACACACACACACACACACACACTCTCTTCCTCCCTCATTCTGCCCCCCTCCCCCCTCCCCTCTCTCTCTGTTGTTTCTCTGACTTCCTCCTCCACTCAGTGGCTCCTCTTCCTTTTCCTGTTCACCATCACTAGCTGCTCTACAATGGCTCGCTGGACAGCAGCCAATCAGATTTCCAGACACTATTAGCCTGCCGTGCCATTGGCCTAGTTCAGACCAGGAGCTTTTTTAGCTTTTTAGAACAGGGAGATGTACCGAATGGGAGAGTGGTTTGTGTGTGCGCGTGTGCGCAAGCATGTGTGTATGTGTGTGTGTGTGTGTGTGTGTGTGTGTGAGAGAGAGAGAGAGAGAGAGAGAGAGAGAGAGAGAGAGAAAGACACACAGAAGGGGCACAGAAGAAGAGAGAAAGTTTTGGTGCGTGTGCGTATGTGTATTTGTGAGTCTGTTAATTTACTGTATGTGTATGTGTGTGTGTGTGTGTGTGTGTGTGTGTGTGTGTGTGTGTGTGTGTGACCATTAGTATGACATTTTTCTGTGAGATGGTGGCTGCATAAAAGCTCAATTTCTTTATAGTTCCCCCGCCTGGCAGTGGGGAAACTTTTCAAACAATTGCTTTATTCATTGTTTATAGCTGTAATAGCTCTTCCACTCTGAGCTGGATTTAATAAGCTCGGCGAGTCCATGACTGTAGTCGGCGCCAGTATCAGCACTGATGTTAGCGTGGGCAATTCATCACATAACTCTTACTCAGCTGGCACAATAAGGAGAGATCATTGCTCCAGTCTGTAGTGTAGGAACATTATGTAAGGATCTGTTCCAGTGTTTCAGTCGCAAAAAAGGAACAGTCATAGCTTCCACTTAAAAATCAAATGTTAATAGGATTGTATTCCCAAACTTGTGCATGACAACGGTAGACACACTGATGGAAACTGGGCAGTTCTGGATACAGGTGACGATAACTTGAGGAAGCTGTGCAGAATTCTTTTTTTTTTTTTTTTAAGTATATTTTTTGGGCTTTTTGCTTTTATTATGATAGGACAGTGAAGACAGACAGGAAGTGAATGGGAGAGAGAGATGGGGTGGGATCGGGACATGACCGCAGGTCGGACTCGAACCTGGGTCCCCGTGGGCACTCGGACCCGTGTATGGTACGGACGCTGTAGTCTGCTGCGCCACAGCGCCCCCAGCTGTGCCGGATTCTGTAGGATTCGAGTTGTACACAGCTACACAGCACTCTGCCATTGATTTGCAAATGTTGCATTGTATTTATTACAGTGCCACACGTGGTACCAATGTGACATTGCAAGAAAGCCTGGCTGACACTAGCTGGTTTGCATGCTTCAGTGGTCAACCCAGAGCATGACATTAATTAGGAGTTTTTTACATGAAAATGGTTGTTTTTCTTTTACTGTTTTTTTCTACCAAGAGATGACAGAGATGTTTTTTCTCCTCTCGCAGGCGCGCAGAACACTGGGAGGAGCTCTCCGCCCCCCGGCTACGTTCCTGAGCGGCAGCAGCGCATCGCCCGCCAGGGCTCCTACACCAGCATCAACAGCGAGGGCGAGTTCATCCCCGAGACCGGCGACCCCTGCGTAAGTCACAGAAGACCCAACTCTTTCAAGAGTACCTCCTCTCCTGACTTCTACCAATCCATGCACTTACCACACACACACACACACACACACACACACTTACACAGTCACAATCTAAATACATTGATGCACACATACAGTCAACATACAGTTGAGTTTCACTCAAACTTAACCATGTGTCATATCCAGCTGTGTGATCACACACTCCAAAAACCTCTTCACCCCCCCTACATTCTACCACTCTCTCCTTCAGTACACTTGACTAGTGCTTATACTCCTGCACTCTCATCCTCTGGTAGTAGTGTTTATTACTGTAGGATGTATTGCTACCTATATGGTCTCCTCTGCATTGCAGCTTGAATGTTACTCCTCATTTTGTAAGTTTCTCTGAATAACACACTCACACACACACACACACACACACACACACACACACACACACACACACTTACACAGTCACAATCTAAATACATGCACACATACAGTCAACATACAGTTTCACTCAAACTTAACCATGTGTCATATCCAGCTGTGTGATCACACACTCCAAAAACCTCTTTTCTCTCCTTTGCCTCCTTTGCCTTGTCCTTAGGTGCTGGGCCCCTGGAGTAGTGCTGAGAACTCTGTCTCTGGCAGCTGTCAATCACTCGACAGCAACTCAGACAGGTGAGGAAACTCGGGAGTGGGGGGTGAAATAGATGCACATCAGCTAAACACCTACACACAGTGAGGCACTTCAAGTCTATTTGGAAACTGAGGAAAAGTGGAAACTGAGGAAAGTCAGGGAGAAAGTCAGTTGCCTTCTGTTGGTGTTTGGCCCCAAAAACAAACTAACTCGTCGCTGCCATTCCCACAGTCCGTCCCTTAGGAAGTCACGCATGCACCGAGCGAAGAGTTACCCCGACAACCGCCAGGATTTTGCAGGTGGGTGCTGGAGATACTGCCTGGGCCAGACTGGCCTATATTCAGCCACGGCCAAACTGTTAGTGGCGCAACAGCGTGTGGCGTTTTTTGGGAAAGGATGCCACACTGTGTGTCTTGTCAGTTAAGCCTCCTCCATGCTCTTGTGAAAAAGTTGTTAGTGTTTGTCATCCTCACGGGCTTCCCATAATCCTCCTCTCTTTCCCCTGTCCCTCCCTCTCTGCCTCTCTCTCTCTCTCTCTCTTTGTTCCAGAAGAGAACCGCGAGAATCATGCCTATGACAAGGTTGGCAAGGGTGGAACATACCCACGGAGATACCATGTCTCCCTGCACCACAAGGACCTCAGTGAAGGTACTATACGCCTCTGTTGCCACAGCAACTCATCACACTCCCTCCTCCAGGCCCTGTCTCTGTTACCGTTAGCTTAGCTTGTAGCTTCCCCCCATCCCATCCATAGCTGTTAGCAATATTTCCCAGCATAGGGCTGCTGGGAGTCTACTGAGGCAGTTGTTGGCAGAACTGGGGCTGGTGAGCTTGGGCATGTTCCAGAGTCGCCCCTTTCAACTCTTTTCCCTTTTTCCCCAAAATGCCACGCCCTTGACTCCTGGCGGTCTCGGGGGCGGCCGCGACCTTCTTAGGGTCTCTAAGCCTCTTTTGCATTTCATGCTCTCGTGGTGACGCTGTGGCGTCTGTTGTTCCCCCGCAGGGCGGCGGACGTTTCCACGGATCCGGCGGCCGCAGGGGAACCTGTTCACCCTGGTGCCGTCGCGGCGCTCGCTCAACGGCAGCGAGGAGAGCCTGAGCAGCTGGCAGATGGTGGACGCCCAGGGACGCCTCCGGCCGCAGGACAGACCTGTCGCCCACAAGTGTGAGTGGGAGAGGCCCAGTTACAAACACACACACACACACATGTTCATGCACACAAGCATGCATACACACGCATGCACACACACATGAACACAGCAAAATCAGATGGACATACACACATATGCATGACACATCCATATGACACATACATATGACATATACAGTCTTACTTGCCTACCCATGATACAGTGCTGTTTCCTTTAGGTTTCATGCTTTTTAATGTCACATTCTGCCAGTGCATGACCATCAATGAAAGATACAGGTAGTGTAAGACCCATGATGGTGAACTGTGTCCTAACCCTGCTGTCTCTCCATTTGACCCCTGCAGCCCCTAGTGCCCCCGTCACGTGGCGGAGGGGCAAGCTGCTGGGCCAGGGGGCCTTCGGCCGGGTCTACCTCTGCTACGACGTGGACACGGGCCGGGAGCTGGCCGCCAAGCAGGTCCAGTTTGACCCAGACAGCCCGGAGACCAGCAAGGTAAGACCTTGCGGAAGCTCGCTGCTCACTGGAGCAGCCACATGCACCAAAACAAAAACACACACTTCACTTTCTCAAGTCCTGCCTTCTCACGAGGTGCTGGTACACACACACACAAACACACACACACGCGCACACAGACACGCACGCACAGACACACGCACACAGACACGCAGAAGGAGAGACAGGGAGTTAGGGCAGACATCCAGGATCTCCAGTCACAGTTACAGGCACAGCTAAAGGACACTGGAACCGTTGGATGGAATAACTGTAGCATGGAAAAAAGAGCTCCCTCTCTCCCTCTCTCCCTCTCTCTCTCTCTCTCTCTCTCTCTCTCTCTCTCTCTCTCTCCCTCTCTCTCTCTCTCTCTCTCTCTCTCTCTCTCTCTCTCTCTGTCTCTCTCTCTCTCTGTGGAACCCAGGCCTGGGATGAAATCTATCCCTGACTGCAGGGGAAGCCAAACCACAACCAACCCCGTGGTGGAGCGCTGCGTAAGCCTCCACAGCTGTGTTTGTTTATGTTTGTTTTTGTGTGTTTGTGTTTGTTTCAAGGTTCAGGTTTTTGCCTCGTGATGCCTCTAGTGCGCACAATACGAAGCCAGCATGGCACAAGAAGAGGGGGGAAAGGCCGAGAGAAAAACAGACTTTCAGTGTCTCTCTTTTTTCTCATTCTCTCTATCTTGTTTCCTTGCGCTCTCACTGTATTTTTTTGAAATCCTTTCCTGTCTACCCCTGAAAAAACATGCACTGTCACTTCCTGTATCTCAGTGGAGGGGGAGGGGGTAGTGGCTGTGTGCTGTGTTTGTAAGCATGATGTGTGCCCATGTCTGTGTGTGTGTGTGTGTGTGTGTATGTGTGTGTGTGTTTGTGTGTGTGTGTGTGTGTGTGTGCGCGTTTGTGCGTGTATGTGTGTGTGTGTTTGTGTGTGTGTGTGTGTGTGCACGTTTGTGCGTTTGTGCGTGTGTGTGTGTATGTGTGTGTTTGTGTGTTTGTGTGCATGTTTGTGTATAGTGGGAGTATTGGGACCTTCTGTTGCCTCCCTTTTCCAGGCATATGAACTTACATTCATATGCACTTACGCACAACCCCAGACACTCACACACATACACAATCACACACACACACACACGCACACACACACACACACACACACACACAAACACACACATCATGACTTGTGGATGCCCTGATATTAATCAGTTGTTGTTTAATCCTAAAGTCTGGCATTTTAATGAGGTCTGGTAGCACAAATTTGTGCTAATTTATGTACATTTCTTACTTTCTCTCTCTCTCTCTCTTTTTGTCTCTCATCCCTTCTCTGTGGCAATCGTTCAGGCAGTCCAGTGGAGGTTGTTTCATGGGGGAGTTGGTTTGTCTCTGTGTCTCTTGTAAACCTTATCTGACCCTGTCTGTCTTTCTCTCTCACTTTATCTCGCTGTGACATTTGGTTTTGTTATGGTTAGAAGTGATTGTTAAAGTTCTCTCTCTTTCCCTCTCTCTCCTCCCCCTCTTTCTCTTTCTTCCTCTCTCTCTCTCTCTCTCTCTCTCTCTCTCTCTCTCTTCCTCTCTCTCTCTCTCCTCAGGAGGTCAGTGCTCTGGAGTGTGAAATTCAGCTGCTGAAGAATCTGCACCACGAGCGCATTGTCCAGTACTACGGCTGTCTGCGGGACCACAATGAGAAGACCCTCACCATCTTCATGGAGTACATGCCAGGGGTACGACGACACCCTCTCTCACACCCCACACAATCTTACCACCAGACTGACTGACTGGTAGCTTCTTGTCACCATGAGCAACTGACTTCATCATGAGCCTTTGGCTTTGTCCTGTCACATTCAACACAGATGAAAAGGATTGAAGGTTTACAGCCAATTTCATCATTTTGTTTTCTTGAAAAGGCAGTCGATCTGGTCCTCATGTGAGAATTGCCAGAGAGACGGTCTTTGATCTGACAGTTTCTTCCGAAACAATTTGCAGCATCCTGGCTGTCTGAATAGATGCATGACAATGTAGAGGGATTAATGTCATGAGTTGAACTATGATGATTGAACTATGATACTTTAGCAGTCATTACCAGGGTGCTGACAGAGTGATGTGACAGGCAGAGTCAGGACAGTGTTGTGTAAACAGTCGTGTCTCTGTGTGCCAGGGCTCGGTGAAGGACCAGCTGAAGGCGTACGGGGCGCTGACGGAGAATGTGACCCGCAAATACACGCGGCAGATCCTGGAGGGCATGTCCTACCTCCACAGCAACATGATCGTCCACAGAGATATCAAAGGTAAAGATGTCTGGAGCAGTGATGGGATCCTTGCCCTGTAGACAGAGTTATCCACAGACAAGCACATCACCATGAGGTGCTTTTGTGGAGCACTGAATCCACATTAGACTAAGGTTTTTTTTTTGTTCAAAGTGTTGAAATGAATGTGCAGTAGATATATTATAAAATAAGGTCTAAATTAAATAAAAGTGTACGTTTTAGGATTAATCACCTTGTTGTCACGTTGTTTTGGCCTAATAAACAGAGTGAGCTTGTAGAGGTTGGAGCCGTACCACAGTCATGCTAAAGGGAAGCATCATCAATGTCATGGGTCCTTCTGACACCTTTTATTGCAAACTGAAGATCCTGTTGTCAGTAACCTTTGTAGAACCATCTGCGAAGATGAGCTGTTCCCTTTTTGACCCCCTTGAGTCCTGTTCCACACAGGTGCCAACATCCTGCGGGACTCGGTGGGTAACGTGAAGCTGGGCGACTTCGGGGCCAGCAAGCGCCTGCAGACCATCTGCATGTCCAGCACAGGCATCCGCTCCGTCACAGGCACGCCGTACTGGATGAGCCCGGAGGTGATCAGCGGCGAGGGATATGGACGCAAGGCTGACGTCTGGTAATATAATAATAATAATAATAAGCTTTATTTGTATAGCCCCTTTCATACACAGAATGCAGCTCAAAGTGCTTTACATTTGAAGCATGTAACACAATAATAGTCAGTCAGTCATTATCAATCACTTTCACTTTTCTTCATTGCTGTGGCCGTTTATGATCCAATCAGCAACATATCAGAAATATAGTGTATTGTAGTAATATGTAGTATTGTGCCCCAGCACATTGCCCGCTCCACTAAGATCAACACCCAGACAAGAGAGCCGGGAATCTGGGAGTCTGTGTGACTGTGGGTCACAAACCCAACACAAGGCCATGGAAAAAATGCCTTGATTTGTGTAACACCTTTTACTAGGTTATTTGAGGGTTATGTATTAACACTGCCTGTAAGATACAATGTCTGAGTGTGAACTGTGACTGTCATTGTGACAGAAGAGGTCTTGAAAGGAGATGCTATCAAGGCGATATGTTTGGCATAGCTGCTGTTCTTTCAGCTCAAATCACATACAAATATTTAAGAGGCTGCAAGTTCTGACGCTGATCCCACATGACACTTTTTTTCATGAGACAAAATTTGCCTTCAGTGGACCTGTTGCCAGGATACAGCCTAATTAGTTGTCAAAGCCAGTGAAAGTGTGAGATGTTTTGACCGCTGGAATATTGGCGTTTGTTAACGAGACAGAATCATAATGAGAGTGGGTGGGGCTGCTGTCTCCTGTCTTCTCATTGGCTAACTGCCCTAGTGGGCTGAGACTGGGCATCCTCAGCTGCACCGCTCCATGGCTCATTCTGTCCACTCAAAGCTGTGGGAACCCCTGTGTGGTCAGTGGACGGTGGGAATGGCAGTGAAGGGGAAAAGAAACATTCCTAGAGGAGAGAAAGTTCTATTTTAGGACCGAAAGGAAAGGAAAGACATTTTTCGGAAAAGGAACAGATCTATTTTTAGAGAGGGAAGGCATATTTAAAGGGCAATGTTTTTTTTTAACACACATGCAAACAAAAAGTTTAAAACCCAGGCAGACCCAAAACATGCAAGGTCCTTTAAAGGGGAGCGTCGTCCTGCCATCCAGGGATTCTCCTCTACTATCTGATTGGCTGTTTCCATCAGGAAAGAGATGCTATTGGCTGAGAGCCAGTCTGCACTGGTTGGGTGGAATGTTCCGAGTTCTGAGTACCCCTGGGGGCCAGGAACGTAGGCATGCCGGGATAGCTTCCACACACACACATACACACACACACACACACGCACACACACTCCTAGCTCTATCAGTGCTCTTTGCCGGTGCTGCCTCTTGGAGCCAGCAATAACAGGATTTAATTGTCAACAATTTTGCCAGGAAAAAGTTTCCACCAAAACATTCCTGCAATCCTGGAAATAAAAGCCTGGAGAGTAGCATACTGTTGCACTGTTATGTGGAGTGTGTGTGTTTGTGTGTGTGCGTTAATCTGTGAATGGATGTCATGACTTTAATAAAGTGTTAATTAGTTTTAAGTGCCACACGTAAAAGAATGTTTATCCCTGTGTTTGTGTGTCTGTCTGTGTCACTGCATAACAGGAGCCTGGGCTGCACTGTGGTGGAGATGTTGACTGAGAAGCCCCCCTGGGCTGAATACGAGGCCATGGCGGCCATCTTTAAGATCGCCACACAGCCCACGAACCCCTTGCTACCGTCCCACATCTCCACCCACACGCACGACTTTGTGCGCAGCATCTTTGTGGAGGCCAAGAATCGCCCCAGCGCTGAGGAGCTCCTCAGACACCCTTTCTCGCAGATCCAGTGCTGAGGGCACCTTGGCCCCACTGGCTCATCTACCCGCTTCCCAGGCTTTTGGGGCCTACAGCAGCATCCCTCCAGATGGACAACATATTTACATGAGCAGTCAAAGTGCTCCTCCAGGTCAGCTAAATCCACAGCACTACCAAATGTTCAACAGGTCACCTGATTTCCACAATCCTTCCGAGTCACAAGATGTTTGCCTTATTCAGTTGCGTATGTTATGTAATTCCAGTTCTCCGAACAGCAGGTGGCGCCACAGGGTGTGCTACCACTTTTATGTCCAACCTACAGGGAGATGAACAAGCCAATTGTGTTGCCATGTCCAGGGAGCTTATTGCTCCTATGTTATCAAAGGAGTAATTGACTGACACAGACACACATGTACACACATGTATACATAAACACACACACACACACACACACACACACACACACACACACACACACACATACACATACACACACACAGAAACACTCACATACACACACATACACATTGAGGTTTCATTTTTCATGCTCGACACCGGGTTGTTCACGTATACGGAAGCATTGCATGCATGCTTGCTGAAATGAGCTGACTGTTACAGAACTGAACGGGTACCAAAAAGTTAAAGCCTCTCCCTCTCCCTCTCATATGTTGTGCCAAAGTGACCAGTTGTCCTATACACACCTCACACAGGCACGGGGGTCATAACATGACCGATATGATTGATGTTTTTTTTATTTTGCTTTTCATTCCGTCCAGCCGGTTTAAATTATTTAAATGTCTTTACAATTTTTTTTTGTTGTGTCATGTTTTATTATGTTTTGTTTAGATGAATGTTTTTAGCCAAACAGAGGAACTTTTAGCCGGGTAGTTTTGATAAGCTTTAGGTTTGCCCTCTGTTTGACCCCTGCTGCAGCTGCCTGCCTCAGCATGTCCTTTAAAAGTAGAGTTAGGATTCTTTAAAGGTAGGGTAAGCGATGGTAAGCTACTTTTCTAACATGTAACCATTTTTGTAACATTCAGCGAATATCTCCTCATCATTTGTTAGCTCTTCATTCTCTGAGAACACTGTAAAAAAAACCCGGTCTTCTTCCACAGCCCTGGCTCCGTGAACTGGAAACAAAGAAAGGTGGGGCAGCATGTCCCTCAAACAATAACAAAACACTGTGTGGGGTTTCTCGGGGAGCACTGAAGGGAGGGGTGAGCTACCTCTCTGGTGTGTTTTGTTTGGTCTTTGGTTCAAATACAATGTAAGTCGCCTTAGACAAAAGTGTTTTCCAAGAAACATAAACATAAACACAAACGTAAACAAACACGTCATCCAGCATCGCTTACCCTACCTTTAACCACCCACAGTGGAATGCTCCAGGGTTGCCATAGAGACACAATTGCCCAACACGGGGAAAGATGCTCTTGCTTGCCCCAAGGCGCTGTGGTTACTATGGTTACACACTTCAAGTGCAGTATGTGTACTTTTCTCTGGGTGTACATAGCCGTTGCTGATGGCTGATGGTATGGCCATAAGTGAGGACCCTTAGCTGTGCTGGGTTCAGGCCTTTGCCCTGTGGTCCATTACAGTCACAGCACTTGCAGGGGGAAGGTAGGCATCCAGTCCTCAACAAGAAGCTGCAGAATAGACAGATTCATCTTTTTCTCATTGATATGAGGTTAAACCAAAGACAAACAGCACGTGACATGACAATCTGGCACAGACCCTCATGACATTTCACATTTAGGGCCCTAATTTGAATGATGAAAAAAGTCTTAAGTCTAACTAAAGCTAATTTAACAACTAGGCTAAATCAATTAGCTGATTTACTGTAACACAGGGCTGACAACTCGCTGATTGTGAGACTCATTCATTTGATTGGCTCCACACGCTCTCACGCCAATCCAATGTGTGAGAGTTGGCCCTGTTAACACCATGAGCAAGACCTTACCCTCAAACACTGAGTCTGCTCAATGCTCCCACATGGCACAAGACAGCTATAGTTCATGCAGGAGAACTTTGCTTGTTGATAGACTTTGCACTTTGCCTGGCATTTAAATTTGGGCCCCAGGTGTTCAAATGATTTTAATAGTCACATCCGCTGTCCCAGCAACCTTTTCTGAAAGTGATTGGCAGTGGCAAAGTGAACAATGATGATCTCATTGGTCTGGTTCTGTTGTGACATATTGTGGAAGAGGATGAGACATCACAGTGCTCTTCTTACTGAGTACCTTCATAACATAGTGGCTGACTAAGTCCAGAATTCAGAACAGGTGAAACCTAAAGCAAGTCAGATACAAAAGGCAGCAGCTAAGTGTCTTCAGACCTTCAAGTAGAAATATTCCTATAGAAGCATGAGGGGAAAGAAGTCACTGCTGCAAAGCCAATAACTTGCAATCTATCCTTTGTTGTTGTTGTTTTATTTTTAATTTTATGTGTTGCCACAGCATGGTAAAACCTAAAGTGCCGTCAGTTTTGTTCAAATGTAGATAATCTGCTACATGCATGTCAAAGACAAAAGTCAGTGGTCACTCTGGCCTAAAAGAGAGGTGTTAGTGCCTTAAGCTCAATGCAGCAGTGTTTTGTTAAACCCATTTGGATCATAGCACTTTTGAAAATGAATGTTTCATTGCTGTTCCTTTACCAGTTGTGTTTTACTTCAGCCTTTGGGTTTTATTATGCTTTAATGTGAAATTCTTTCATTTATTTATATCTGGCCAAAGGTTTGTTATTGTGTTTTGGCCAAAGGTTTGTTTTATTTCTTCTTTTTTGTGTATCAAAAAAAAAACACAAGCATAAATATATTTTTATATATTTTATAAGATATTGAGTCTAGACCAATCAACATTTGAGTAAGCTTATGTTAGAAACATCAGAGATTTCTACTGTTTTTTAAAGGACATAAAAGAAGTAGTTCCAGATAGTAAAAGCAGCTGGTTTTGCAGAGAGAGAGAGCACAGTTTATGTTTGTGTGTATTTGTTTAAAGGGCTGGATGAAGTGTCAGCTCTAAATGGCCAATCCTGTACCAAGGCTGGGCTTTGGCTGGCTAGTAAATTGCAATTGGGTCCATGGCAGATAAGTAGAGAATGATTTCCAAGTCATGTGTGAGAGATTGAGTGTATGTTTGTGTGTTGCATTGTGGTCTATGGGAGCATTGAGCATGCATGATGAAGAGAGCAAAAAGACAGAGTGAATGGTTTCGCACAGATGTGGTCAAGTCAGGAGTGGAGGTCAGTTTGGGGCCTTTATTTTCACTGTGGGAGACTTGAGAGATTTAAAAGATGGACGGGTTCAGCCCAGCTGCCTGGTACAGCGCATTGGCCACAAGAGGGCGCAGCTTCACCTGGCCGTATGACGACTTTGTTTAGCTCAGGGTTCTGGAGGTCCTCCTGCCGCAGCAATCCGACCACAGCGCCACCTGGTGCCTTTTTTGTATTTCAACGTTTCATTCTTTCTTTAATGACATTGTTTTTTTTCCATATCAACTTGTTTTTGTTTTAATTTTTTATTTGTCTCTGTGTCTGAATGGAAGACAGAGGACTAAACTAAAGAACTATTTTCTTGGGATGTTAACGACGTGTTGCTCGTGACTCGAGTGAGATATTAAAAGGCTGCTAGAGTGAGTGACTCAAGGCAGCTAGAAATCAGTATTCACAAAGTTTTGGAAGACCTTGTTTGATAAAAAAAGAAAATTAAATCTTTTTTAAAGTGAACCCTGGGGTAAGCAGAAGATTTCCAACTGATGAATTTCTATATAAATACATGAATGAATATGTATCACGACGGTGGACTTGCAGTGCAAAGTCCAGTGTATCAAAGTTATTTACAATAAAGAAAAGCATTATGTTGAAATATCCCATCTGTCTTGTCTGGTTCTTGGTTTGTAATGGCCACTCTGGTGGACGAGAGCCTGCTGGTATTTTGCCAGGAAGTCCAGTCCAGTTCTGTGGTGCAGTGTGATTACTCCTCATCAGCCTGGACACATTTATTCTTCAAGGCCACACACACACACACAAACACACACACACCAAAGACTTTGAAAACAGTATTAATCACAAAAGGTATGTGTGTGATTGTGTGTAAAATAATATCTGCCTGACAGGCCTGTGTCCTCCTCACTGGATTTATTCTAAATTAAATACTCACAAGTGCAGTGTTCCAAAAGGTCTGTGTATAAAACTGTGTGTGTTGCTGTGTGTGTGTGTGTGTGCGCGCGCACGCGTCCTTAGCCTGGACTGCATCAGACACTGCTGCCGGTGGCCTCTAGCTGTCTGTGAGGCCGCCTGGAGCACATTGGCCAGTCACCATCATCTCTTTCAATAGGGACCTTTCATTATAGTCAAGAGAAGGGAAGCTACTGAACTGATGTCTTTTTTGTGTGAAATCATTCCTGTCTTTACTTGTTTCGTTCTGCCTCCTTCTCTTTCTCTGTCTCTCTCTCTCTCTCTCTATCTAATTGCCTGTCTCTGAAGTGAATGAAAGCAGAGAGAGAGAGAGAGAGAGAGAGAGAGAGAGAGAGATGGCTGCCCAAGAAAGTAACAGTGGGACAGAGAGAGGCTTTAAGACAAACAAAGGTTCCTTTACGTGTCTGGTGGAACTGCTCAACGGCTGGCAGCAGTTGTTTTATTGCCTTGTTTTCTTGCAAACATGTTTGAAGCCTGTGTGTGTGTTTTGCCACAGAAACTACACTTTGTTGCTATGGAGCATTGTGAGCTCTGCTCTAGATGTGCCAGGTCGGTAGAGAGCCCTGAAACATCAGGCAAGGTCAGAACTAAATCTCCATGTCCTGAATCAGTTTTCAAATTGCTTTCTCTTAGATGAACAAGTCTTGCTGTCTTGCCAGATTTTCTCAATGTGTTGCAATTTCTCCTAGCAAGAAGTCCCCACAATTCTTATTGAGAACTAAAATCCCTCCAGATCTCTATGTAAAACTATTGTATGATTAGGCATGTAACCATAGGCATGAGAGGTATGTACATATGGTTTGGAGCTCTGTTGACATCTGCCCAGTTGCTGTCAGACAGAATTCCTGGCCATGTTGATGTTGGGACCCCCAACATTCCTATGCATCCCAATCCCCCCACCCCCCAGCTAACCCACCCTCTTCCCCACAAAGGGCCTTTTGTCCGGCTATGGGACAGGAGTAATCCCCCCTCTCCCTCTATTTTATCCATGGGGGCGATTGCGCCTTTGTGTCATGGTGTGGCAGAGGTGTTCCCAAAAATCCAGCCCCCACCCGACCACAAGCCCCCGTCCCAGTCCCTGTCAACCTCTGGCCATGCAGTCCTCTGACATGCCAATACTGTACACCTCCAAACACACACACACACACACACACACACACGCACGCCTCACTGGACCAACTGAAAAATAACTGGGAGTGTGTTATTGCCATGTATACTGTATTCTGAAGTAGAGTTGTGTTTTGTACCTGTGCAAGTGTACGAGCTACAGTAGATGCTTACTGTGTGTGTGTGTGTGTGCGTCTTTGTGTATTAAAGCATCTTTGTTTGTTTGTGTGTCTGTGTCTGTGTTGTGTGTGTGTGTGTGTGTGTGTGTGTGTGTGTGTGTGTGTGTTAACTGGTATGTGTCTGATCCTCTGGAACCCCATCAGTTATGCTGACAGAGGGTTGGATGGGGGTAGCAGTGTCCCCATGGGCCTTTGTTGCGGGTGATCTGGGCTTTGTAGAGGGGGGCACATTGCTCTCTGTCCTCCACTATTTTGGGGAGGGAGGGCTGGTCCATCATCCTTAGCCCCAAACTGTGACCAGACATTGTTTTGGAGAAGGTTACTGGCCAGTGCTGCTATCTGGCTTGGCTGTCTGTGTCTGTTATTGCTATTTGTCTTTTTCCCACTGTTCTACTAACACTCCGGATGTGTCTGGAAGCGGACTGTTCCCGTAAATCAAATTCAAATATTCAGTACTTTTCTTTCAAGAAATAATGGCATTAAAAAAGGGTTTTGAAATTATTTTGAAGGAGAGTGCCTTGGAATTCCTTTTTTCAATACTATTTTCCAACTGTTTTATAACCACCCGCCTCACAGATACACTTACACAGTCTTAGACACTCACACTCTCACACACACACATATATACACAAACACACACACACACACACACACACACACACACACACACAAACACACAAACACACACACACACATACACACACACACACACACACACACACACACACACACACACACACACACACACACCTTCAAGACAAAGTTAAGGCAGACAGGAAAGTAGAAAGAACAAGCTCTCCTGAATGAAAGGGGTAGTCTTGCAGTCTGGGGGCCATTTTAGCCTGGCAGTAGATCAGTCCTCAGGGGCGACATTAGGATTCCACTCCAGTCCTCAGCCCCTCCCCTCCATCGCCTCCCCCCTCACTCTCAACACATGAATCAGCTGTTTGACTCAACCTCTTCCTGGCTCCTGAAAACCAACCACAGAATGGGGAGAGAAGGGAGGGGGGGGCATCAGGTGATTCTTTGCTGTCTGTTTATTCTGTTCCTTTCTCCCATTTTCTTCTGCATTCCACACTTGTGTTTTGTTTATTGATTTCTTTTTTCATGAGATGATGCCACTGCCACAGTTTCTTTCACTATTTTATTCTACTCTCTTCTCTTCCTTTCTCTCCATCTCTCTCTCTCTCTCTCTCTCTCCCTTTCTCTGAATGCTTACTCTCCAAGGGTGATTCCCCCAGTGACAGGATCTGAGGCAACCACAGTGGGCTCCCCAGCCATCCAGGGGGCCAATACGCTCCAAAGGGGACTTCATGATGACACCATCCCGTTAATCCTCTGCGGCAGGACTTACAGTGAGCCCGCCGCCCGCCCGCCCGCCTTTTTACCCTCCATTAACAAGGGCCCTATTTCAATTGCAGTTACCCTGAAAAGTACTCCCAGTCATTTCTAAGCCCACTGACTTCTTCAGACCACGGTTACCATCTAACAGACTAGGCACACAACAACCTTAGTGGGGTTTATTTACCGTCTGGCTGGAGCCTTCCAGTTCCCACAGTAAGCTGGGGTGAATGGGAGGAGCAGGTGATGTAAGTTTTACTACTGAATTAATGACAAAGAAAAAGCTCCCGCTGATGTTACGATACTGGTGCAGGTTCCTGTCAGCTGCAACTACACCTTGCCAAAGCCAATGTGAATGGTTAGAGAGGGCGTTTGGACTTAGAAAGTGTTCTATCTAATTATCTAGTTACCATGAGCAACTGGTAGTGGGGAGGAGGGTATTTTAGTCCGGTCATTCTGTCTCTCCATCTGTTTGTGACTGTGTTAGGGTTAGGGTTAGGGTCACCATATCTCCGTCCTTCAACATGATCATCCTGATTCGCCACTGAATTTTGATGATGGAATTTGGTTTCCCTTTGGTTAATATTGTGTGACCAGGACGAGGGTCTGCAGTCGCCCGACTGGTCTTGTTGCTGATGTCTAGATTTAAAGACTTCATTTGATCATACTGCTTGAGCTAATCAACCGTGAAAGCAGGTTGTTATATCTTGAGTATGTCTTACGCTATCTGTCCAATGCAAATTCACTCTCTGTTGGTCTGTCACTCACTTCACATCCTCTACACCTGTATTACAAGTGGCATCTTCCATTGTTCAGCTCTTGGACCTGTCCTGCTCCAGACCCCTGGGATGATACTGCCAAGATATCAAACCCAATAAAATGTGTAACCTGGTCAGAATGCATGAAATATTACTAATATACATATTATAGATATTTCCGAATATATGCCACAGTCTATGTAAGTCACAAAATGTAAACATGGTGTTTTGTTTTTGTCCATGAGCTATATGCAGATCCTCAAATAGTTCTACAGTCACCTCTTTGTGTGTCACTGGTGCATACATAAGCTGTTTATCTGTTTCATAATTCTGCTCAACCCCAGCAGGGTTCACAATTATGTTGTGGGGACAATGCAGTTTCAAACTTCTCCTTTCTACCCTGAGCATGATGCAACAGAAGCTGTTATTGTTGTTCAAGTTCAAATGCATTTATCATAATTAATCATTGAAGGCAGTGAAAAATAAGTCTATTTTTACTTCTTTTTAAAACAGGGTACAGTTAGGTCAGATCTGATCTCCATTGTTCCAGCAGTGTGATGCCTAATTACTTCTAACTACTTATAATGTGATCGATGGAGCTTCCATGATGGGAGCACATGATTCTAAGGCCCTTGGGTTCATGTCAGGCCTCCAGAGCCCACTGCCAGCCCTCCAGAGTCGAGTCAACTAAAGTTCAACCATAAATCCTTTGAAGTGATTGTCCCGTTGAGGTCTCCATGGCGATAGGGTGGCAATAGATTTGAGACGGGTCTCCTGCTGGTTTCTCCCAGCTGGTCGGGCTCATTGCTACCTGGTACATGACGTTGTGCTGAGGGGACAATAGACTCTGACCATGCTCATGGATTTGTCTAACAAGCTTAACTCTATTAAGTCTGTTGCTCAATGTGCCACTGTGAAACTGACACATCTTTCTAAGAAGACTTGATATTTTCACTTAATATACTAATGGCTTTGTGCAGAAAACTACTCTTTCAAAAGTCTAGAAAACTTGACACAACATTTCCCAAGTCTGTCAGTGGCTCCTCTGTGTTCCAACGTGTATTATTTCATTCATTCTTAAAAAACTGAGTTTGTATATTTTATAGACATTATCTATTTATTGACCAACTTTTTGATTGATTAATCACTCTTAGCTTGAAGCTTGTGATTCTGTAAGTGTAGAAATAATCGAGCAGGCATGGTTTAGAGGCATTATTGTCTCACTGTGTCTTTCGATGGTTCAGATTAGCACAAAAGGAAATAGCCATCTAAACTAATGCACCCATATCTTTCTCTATTCTTTTTTCTACCCATTACATAATCGTGCCAGTGTTCCGTGACATCATTACCCTCCTGCAGAGACAGGGAACG
Organism: Alosa sapidissima; assembly: GCF_018492685.1. Lineage (NCBI taxonomy): Eukaryota > Metazoa > Chordata > Actinopteri > Clupeiformes > Clupeidae > Alosa > Alosa sapidissima. The sequence continues at coordinate 26,863,685 of NC_055959.1, forward strand.
AAAAACAGTCTCACCAGAGAGGAGAGGACAGGAGCAGAGAGGAGAAAGGGAGGAGGAGGAGGAGAGAGAGAGAGAGAGAGAGGATGAGAGAGAGGGAGGAGGAGGAGAGAGGAAGGAGGAGGAGAGAGAGGGAGAGAGAGGATGAGAGAGAGGGAGGAGGAGGAGAGAGGAAGGAGGAGGAGAGAGAGGGAGGGGTGGCGTGAGGTGTAGAGAAGAGGTAAAGGTGGTCAACAAACAAGATTTAGATGCTTTGACCAAGCCGTGTAGATTTCATATGGGCTCACCTTGGGCTGTGGGCCTCCCAGAAGAAGGTGCACCCCCCCCCCCCCCCCCACCACTCACGCATTCACTCCCATTCATTTTATTCATTCATTATCACTGCTGTAGATCTGCCATCCAATCCTTCTTCTATGCCTCTCTCTCTCTCTCCTCCTCCTCCATCTCTCTCTCTCTCTCTCCTCTTCTGTCATGACATGTCATATTATCTAGCTTTTGGTTTACAATATGCTATAATTGTCACAGTATCCATTTCTTTTGACATGCCTCTTTTCCTTTCTCTATCTGTCTGTCTGTCTGTGTCTGTCTGTGTGTCAGTCAGTCTCACTCTATTAGTTTGAGGGTGTCTGAGTAAAAAGAGATCAATACCTCCTTCTTTTCTGTAATTTTTCCCAGTGGATGACTGGCTCAGTTGGTCACACAAAACCCAAGTTATGCAGGCGGAGAGAGAACAGGGGAGGAGGGGTCAGAGGCTGTTTGTAGCTGAGTGGACAAGCACAAACAATCTCCAGCCCCCAGCTTTTCAGTGGCACACATCCCCATACCCCCCCCCCCCACCCCCCACCCACACACACACCACACACCAAACCCCCAAAAAGCCCCAAACCCCTTTCACCCACCCTCCTCTGCTCCCATTTATCCACCCCCTTCAGTGCTCCCCTCGTACACCCCTCCCTGAGCTCCCTCTCTCTACCTCTCCCTCCTTCCCTCTCTGTCTCTCTATCCTTCCGTGTCTATAAAAGCCTGCCACTTGTCCCATCCCAGCCCCACTCCCTCTCTCTCTCTCTCTCTCTGTTTGTCTCAGCATGGAGACCCAGCGGACCCTGTCCTCGTACCGCAGGCGCTTCGGGCTTCAGGGCAGCACCTCGGTCGGGGCTCGTCTGTCCGGCGGCCGCCTCTCGCTGCACGCCAGCCCGCGCCACCTCTCGCTCTCCAGCCCGATGACCCTCACCGCCTCGCGCCTGTCGCTGGGCAGCGCGCCGGTCAGCGGCGAGCGGCTGGACTTCTCGACGGACTCGCTGCTCAAGGCCCAGTACCGCGAGACGCGCACCAACGAGAAGGTGGAGATGATGGGCCTGAACGACCGCTTCGCCAGCTACATCGAGAAGGTGCGCTTCCTGGAGCAGCAGAACAAGATGCTGGTGGTGGAGCTCAACCAGCTGCGTGGGAAGGAGCCCAGCCGCCTGGGCGACATCTACCAGGAGGAGCTGCGCGAGCTCCGTCGCCAGGTGGACGGCCTGGGCGCCGGCAAGGCCCGGCTGGAGATCGAGAGGGACAACCTGGCCGCCGACGTGGCCACCCTCAAGCAGAGGTGAGGGGGCGGGGGACTGGGGAATTTGGCTTGCATGTGTTATCTCAGATGTTCTGGATCAGTTCAATCTATTTATGGTGGGTTTTAGCCTGGGTCTTGTAATCTTAATGCCAGTCTGTGTCTCAAAGATCTCAAAGATTAAAGGTCTAAGAGACAGGCAAAAGAGATAGAGATCGGGCGATGGAGAGAGAGATAGAGCATAGAGAGATAAGAGGACACTGGAACTTTGATTTTACACTTTAGAGGTAATAAGGATTCATTCACAGAGTCTATTGACTGTGATTAACTTGTTGGCGGCTGTGCTTCGAAAAAGGGAAAAAGGCTGGGGATAGATTTGGGGAGGGGGGAGTGGGTTAATAGAATCATAGGAGATGGCTGTTATATGCAGCATAAGTCAAGTATCATGGTCAAAAATCTGCTTGTTCAACAGGACTCTTGATTGGGTCTGAATTGTGTGAATTATGTGAATTGTTGAAGTTAAATGTATCAAATTAAAGACCTCTGTCACCGTAGTCACATATGTCTATCTGACTGATGGCATCCCATCGGAGAGAGAATTCTTAGTGCTGGAATGTCTTCACTTCTCAGTGAAAGGAACGCCATGTTCCACGAAGGGGGTTGAGGCTCGAGCAGTCCTTTTCTCACTCCTGTTCTTTTCAAACTTGAGCCTCGCCCAAGTCCTGCTCCTTCTTAGCCTATGAATGAGGAGAGCGTGGGGGGACCGAGGGGAGGCGGACACACAATAGAGCCCCTCTACAGAGACAGACGTGTGGTGGGGACGGCAGATGTCCTGTTGTCCACCAGGGCTGAACTCGTCATCCCCCTCCAGCCAGCTGCATCTGCCTCTCCATAAAACTAACGTAGGGGGTCATGAGGTGGCACCCTTAAGTCAAGAACATGTCCCTGACTCTGTGCCCCCCCCGACTCCCCGTTGGACTCTGACTGTCACACTCATAAGTGTGTTTCCATACCTTGCCACTAGGGACACAGCCAGGCGAAGTCCACACCATATCCATTTCACACAGCTGGCCTCTTCAGTAAGATGCACAAATGTCTCCTCAACAGTGTTGGGCAGCATCTGAGAGGCTGAAGGACTGAAGGAAGGGGAAGATTTAGTAATAGACACGAGAGAGAGAGAGAGAGAGAGAGAGAGAGAGCGAGAGAGAGAGAAAGAGAGATAATTTTCCTTAGAGGTGGCTTGGCTCTGGTGGAGACAGAAAACTGTAGCATCGATTATTGACAATTTGAATCATTTTCATAGAGCAAGAGATTGAATACGCTTAAAGAGAACCTTTGTCATGGAAGAAAAAAGAGTTGTTGTAGATTTCAAGGTACAAGGTTTTGGATTGTACAGTGTGTTCTGCACAGACAGCTGATCTGAATTACCTGGAGTTAAGCTAATAAGCTCCTCAAGACATTATATCTAAAGTGCAGAGGCCAGAGCTGAGAGATACAGAGTAAAAGGTAGCCTAGATAGTAATTCCAGTTTTGTACGCATGTGTGTGTGTGTGTGTGTGTGTGTGTGTGTGTGTGTGTGTGTGTGTGTGTTTGTGTGTGTGAGTGTGTGTGAGTGTGTGTGTGTGTGTGTGTGTGTGTGTGTGTGTGTGTGTGTGTGTGTGTTCATGCATGCATGCATACTCCACCCCGTGGGAACTTCTGTTAGTGCCAGTGAGATGATGAATGGCTAATGAATGATGATAATCACACAGCCAAACATGAGCACACACACACACACACACGCACACACACACATGCACACACACACACACACACACACACACACACACACATGCACACACACACTCACACGCACACTACAGCGCATTAACAGCCCATTAGGGCTCATTTCCTGGTCCCACTCCATCTCTCTCTCCCACTTGCTTTCTGTCACTATTTCCTGTCCTATCTGAACAAACACAAAAGCCCCAAAATATACGTAGAAAACACCCACACTGTGCATACTGTATGTAGGAGTAAGACATGCTCCCAGAGCCAGTGTAAGAAGATGTGCTGCTGCATCTCAAAAGGGTCTTAGTGTGGCTGATGGCTGATTTGATGGCAGAGCTTAAGGTGGAGTTGACCCTCAGTCTGTTCTGTCCCCACAGGCTGCAGGATGAGAGTGCTCTGCGGCAGGAGGCCGAGAACAACCTCAATACCTTCAGACAGGTGAGCATCAAACATGCACACAGTACACTCAGACTACAGTGCCAGTTCTCCTCTCTTCCTCACACACACGCAAAGACTCACACATGCACAGACACACAGACACACACACACACACACACACACACACACACACACACAAATACACACAGTATCGTAATTTGAAGGCCTGCTGTAAGCAAAAAGATGATGCTTTGTCATGAGCTGATGGGCTGGTGAGTGATCTGACACTGGCAAAGATACATACTGACTTACTCAGACATACATGCATGCACACTATACATATCTGTACACTATATTGCCTAATTGTTTATACAGTTATAAAGTAGTGCGTGTGTTTCTTTCGTGTTTGTTAATGTTTATGTTTATATTTACATTTATTAGCAGATTCTTTTGTCCAAAACAACGTACATATTTTAACCAAGGACCAAACAAAACACACCAGAGAGGTAGTTTACCCCTCCCTTCAGTATTCCCTCAGAAACTCCATGCATGGTTTTGGTTTTGTTTGCAGCTAGCGGTCGTGAGGAGATGATTGCTGAATGTGACAAAAAAGATGTATGGGCACCTTTAATGACAAAGGCACTAGTGCACACTAACACAAGCCTTTATTCAGCAGCACCGACTCCATCTCTACCTCTCTCTCTCCTTCTACCCCCCCTCTCTCTCTCTCTCTTTGTAGGATGTGGATGAGGCAGCGATGAACAGGGTGCAGCTGGAGAGGAAGATTGATGCTCTGCAGGATGAGATCAACTTCCTCAAGAAGATCCATGAGGAGGTTTGTACTGATGCCTGCACCACTGCCAGGCTTTCACTTACTGCTACTGCTTTCTGCTGTTTTACCCTCATTCCATCTTCTCTCTCTCTCTCTCCATACCTTCCATATCCATCGTTCCCTTCTCTCTGGCCTCCTCTTCTCCCCTACATGTCACAGCTCTTTCTCTCCTCCTCACCTCCCATCCTCTCTCTTGGTTGATGGGAGGATGTAAACTTTATGATTCTAGTTTTTTTGTAACTTTGTGGGAGCATATGACAATTCTTGGTTACACTTCAGAGTGACATGACACTGTCATGAACGTGTCATAAACAAGTCATAAACGTTTATGACATAACGCTTCTGTTATTAAGTCCCCCTATTAAGTCAGGTTCTGCTCAAGGTTTCTTCCTGGAATATGGGAGTTTTTCCTTGCCACAATTGCCATATGGCGGGCTTGTGGGGGGTAAGAGAGTTAAGGCTGCCAGTCTTATGACATGTAATTTTCTATATTTTTGATATGTTGCTGAGTGGATCATAAACGGCCCCTAGCAATGAAGAAAAGTGATTGATAATGACTGACTGACTATTATTGTGTTACATGCTTCAAATGTAAAGCACTTTGAGCTGCATTCTGTGTATGAAAGGTGCTATACAAATAAAGCTTATTATAAGTGACATTTGGTTTTTGTCAACAAGTTAGGGTTAGAAGTAGGTTTAGGGTTAGGGTTAGGTTTAGAGTTAGGGTTAGGGTTGGGGTTGGGGTTAGGATTAGGATTAGAGGTTAGGATTAGGGTTAGAGTTTCATGTGTCATGACAGTGTCATGTGTTCATGTGTTGATACTGTCAAGTAAAGTGTTTTTTACTGTAATAAAATAGTGTTCAAACTCACCTCTCTTCTTTCCTCTCCTCCTCTCTTCTCTCCTCCTCTCCTCTCCTCTCCTCCTCTCCTCCCTGCAGGAGTTGCGTGAGCTTCAGGAGCAGCAGCAGGCCCAGCAGGTTCATGTGGATGTGGACATGTCCAAACCCGACCTGACGGCTGCGCTGAGGGACATCAGAGTCCAGTACGAGGCCATGGCTAACTCCAACATGCACGAGACCGAGGAGTGGTACCGCTCTAAGGTGAGCAGACTGACACTGGACACGGGGGAGATAAAATAGAGTTTCTAATTTCTACACACATCCACAAACAGCAACAACAACAACACATACACACAACACAATATCAAAGGTACGCTTCAAACTTCACGCACACACGTATACGCCTACCACAGGGAATGTAGAAGTCATGTCTTTGATCCTGAAAGATGCACACATGTGTGTGTTAATAAGCTCAAACATGGGCATTCGAAATGGAAGCTTCTTTGCCTTTCCTTGACAGTTTGCTGATCTGACTGATGCAGCCAATCGCAACACAGAAGCTCTGAGACAGGCCAAACAGGAGGCCAATGAGTACCGCCGACAAGTACAGGTGATGACCTGTGACCTGGAAGCTCTTCGTGGTACTGTGAGTACGATGATCATCATCCCTTGTGAATGGAAATTATAGCTCTCAAGGGAGATCTGTGTTGGTTTGTTCTATTTCTCTATATATATTCACCCTTCCATCTTTTTCTCTGTCTTTCTCTCTTATTCCTTTCATTTAAAGTGTCAGTGTTTAGGCATTTGTTCTTGCTAGGGTAGTAGAAATGAAGTCATTACATAGCCTTAAAAAGGACAAGAAATACACCCTTTCTCTCTCTCTCTCTCCTTCTCTTTCTTTCTCTCTCTTTTCATAATTATCTCTTTCCTGTTTTTACTTATTGCTCCATTAGTGACTAGTGCTGACTTTGTACTTCTCTCTGTCTGTGTCTGGATGAAGAATGAATCTCTGGAAAGGCAGCTGCACGACATGGAGGATCGCTTCGCCATGGAGACCGCTAGTTACCAGGAGAGCATTGCACGCCTGGAGGACGATATCCACAGCCTGAAGGAGGAGATGGCCAGGCACCTGCAAGAGTACCAGGACCTCCTCAACGTCAAGTTGGCCCTGGACATTGAGATCGCCACCTACAGGAAGCTGCTGGAGGGCGAGGAGAGCAGGTGAGAGGAGACGTACGCATACAGAAGAAAAGAAGAGGAGAGATGGGGACAGAAGGTAGGAAGAGGAGAGGAGTGGAAAAGAGAGGAGAGGAGAGGAAAGAAGAGAAGAAAAGGGGAGAGATGAGACAGAAGGTAGGAAGAGGAGAGAAGTAGATGTGAGGAAAGGAGAGGAGTGGAAAAGAGAGGAGAGGAGTGGAAGAGAAGAGGAGAGGAGAGAAGTGTAGATGTGAGGAAAGGAGAGGAGTGGAAAAGAGAGGAGAGGAGTGGAAGAGGAGAGGAGAGAAGTGTAGATGTGAGGAAAGGAGAGGAGTGGAAAAGAGAGGAGAGGAGTGGAAGAGGAGAGGAGAGGAGAGAAGTGTAGATGTGAGAAAAGGAGAGGAGTGGAAAAGAGGAGAGGAGAGGAAAGAAGAGAAGGGGAGAGATGAGGAGAGATGGGACAGAAGGTGGGAAGAAGAGAGAAGTATGGATAGATGTCAGGAAGGAAGGAAGGAAGGAAGGAAGGAGAGGAGTGGAAAAGAGAGGGGACACGTGGTAAGAATCAGAGAGGAGAATGAGAACAAAAGAAAGAAGAAGAGAGGAGATATATTAGTTGAGTTGAGAGCAGAGAAGAATGAGAGGAAAGAGAAGGAGTAGGGGAAGAAAGCATATCAGAGATGGATAGAAGATCAGATCAGTGTTTCAAATCAGGATGCACCTTTCACACATTAAAAGTAAAATTGGAAATGTTAATAATTTAATAAGATTCAATAATTCAGCTTTGGTTCTTGTGAAATGTTCTGATCCATGGCTATTGATTGCAGAATCACTGTTCCTGTGCAGAGCTTCGCCAATCTCCAATTCAGAGGTAGGCTTTTTGAAAGAAAAAAATAAATAAATAAATGGATTTTAAAAAATTGTCGTAGATTTCAAGATTTCAAATTTAGTAGTCTCATTGGACTAAAAACTACTGTATGTTCGAAGTATTTATCTGGCTTGTCATGTTCTTTTCTTTGGCAAAAAAAGTGATTATTGAATATTAGATAGATAGAGAGATAGATAGATAGATACTTTATTGATCCCCAAGGGGAAATTCAAGAAATTGTTAGTGAATATTAGTCAGATGATGAGATCAAACTAAATGAGTTCGACTCAGATGAGATCCATGTTGGATATGAACCTGGTCAAGGAGTACCCCAATAAATGCATAGGGTCACACTTCACTTGGATAGTCCGCCCACCAACAGTCTACAGATGCTCAGATTATCAACAATCGGTCTGTTGACTCTCTGTTAAAGCTGCAGTTGGCAAGTCTGACAGATTGAGGGGACTTAGCCAAAATGTTGAATGTTTACAAATCTCATGCCTCTCCCCCACTACCACCGAGCACCCTCTCATCGAGTTTGTGCTCGTCATTGAGCACAAGACTGCACCAGACTGTGATTGACAGTCAGATGTCACACAGCCCTGCTCTGATTGGACCAGAAGAACCGGGAGCTGTGGATTTTTGCAAAACAAATAACAGATAGGTGGAGGAAGAAGTGCGGGCTTTTTTCTAAAACCGGCTGATTTATGTTGCTTTGTCGGCGCATAGTGCTGGTTTCAGTGAATATGATCAAAAAAATCTTGCCAACTGCTAGCCTGACGAGCCAGACCCACATTAAAATGTTCACCGTTCGCAGTACTCAGTCCGAGGGGCGGGATAATCGGTTGTCTTTCAAATTCCCTCTGCACGCAATAGGACAGCGCTGAGTCCCATGCGTTTTCCCACCAGCGGAGCTAGTTGGCTAGTTCAAACTTTTGCCAACTTAAAACAAGCTTAACTCTGTTGGCCAACAGCAACATCCATCTTCTTTGTTTTCAAGTAGCAGGGAATTCAAGCCAAACCGTTGCAACTCTGTCATCAATCATTATGTTAAGCCCGCCTAACGATACACGATTTGATTGGCCTGATAGAAGTTTAATTTTTCGAGCTCACAAGCCAACGGAGAGTTGTTAGACTAGCCCTGGAAGCAAATGTAATTTGCTGCTGCTAGGGTGTGTCTAGATTTCTAGGCTAGCCAACTGCCACTTTAAGACAACATATGGTAAAGTTAAGGTTAGAAGTTGGCTTTGGTTGAGTTGCTGTTCAGTAACTGTTCAACAACAATTTTACATACTGAACTGGAATCTTAACAGATGATCAGCTAAGTCTCTGTGAGCGCACTATGTAAGTATTTGTGTTACCGTCCAATGACATTTATAGATGGCACCATGATACCAAAAATACTGTCTGACAAGATGACTCCCATGCCTCTAGAAGATCTTGGCAGAGGATCACATTGCAGTCCAAAGAACAAAATCATACAAAAGTTTCGAAAGAAGATAAAAGTGAAAACTATGACCTAGTCAAGTGTGTCACCTGACATTCAACTGAGAAATAATACAATTATGGTGCACATTTTAATTATTTGACATTTATTTTACAGGGATATGTACTCACTGTATCTTCTGTATATCAATATACTATTCCCTAGACTCCTGTATTGTTGTATTCTTTCTCACTCTCTCTCTCTCTCTCTCTCTCTTTTTTTCTCTCTTCTGCAGACACTCCCATGGACACCAAGTTCTCCCCAGAGGCTCACGTGAAGAGAAGCATCGTGGTGCGGACCGTGGAGACTCGCGATGGGGAGGTGAGGCGTTAGAGAGGACATTTTTGTCAAAGACAAATCCACTAACTGTGACTCTGCTGGTGACTTGAGCACCGGTGAAAAAAGTATTCATAGAAATGTTCTCTTTGTATTTCCTAAAATTACCACCAGAGGGAGACATGCCAGATGAGTTAGCTTGCAAGATGATCTAACCCTTTTGTTCTGTTTGGATGGATGTATGTCTACTCTGCTGTTTAAATGTTATTCTATTGCTGTAAGTTTGGATAAATGCCTCTGCCAAATGAATACATGTAAACGTAAATGTAAGAGTGCAGTTCAAAAAAGCAAGACATTAGACATTAAATATGACTGTATCATTTCTGGGGAGGGGGTCAGGTCATAATTGTTGCCCTCATGTCTCTTGTGCGTGTGTCTTTTGTTGTAGAAAGACACACACACATTGTTGTTTGTTGTAACTGCCACTGTGTGGCTGACACTGACCCCTCTTCCTTCTTTGTCCGTCAGATAATAAAGGAGTCGACCACTGAGCGGAAGGAACTGCCCTAAGTGGGTGCACACAGGACAACTAGACATGAAGAGCACACTGGCCCGTTGTTCACAGCAGACAGCTCTGTGGCCTCTTTAGTGTCTCTGGATTTCATACTCTCTCTCTCCCCCTATTTCTCTCTCTCTCTCTCTCTCTCTCTCTCTCTCCCCCTATTTCTGTCTCTCTCTCTCTCTCTCTCTCTCTCTCTCTCTGTCTCTCTGTTTATCTCACTGAACTAAAATCAGACTGAAACCACCAAGCCTGTCTCTATTATAATAATAACAACTACCCCCACTTCACAGATCCACCCCATCTTCCATCATACAGATGCACCTAACATTAACTATAGCATTAAAGTTAAGAACATGAAGGAAAAAATGTGCTTTACTTCCTTAGCAATTTTACCAAATATTTTGTGATACAACCAAGATAACGTTGGTAGCATGGCACTGAATAAGTTATAAAAATCGCAAACAGCTCCCTATTTGGAGGCCTTGTCATGGCCAGACTGAATGCTGGGCGTTGTAGTTTTTGTGTAAAACCCATAGCCGAGTGCCAGTCTTGAAAACGTAGAAAGTGTTCCTAGTCGGAGAGCAGTCAAAGATAAGTAGTTTATGTTCGGTCCTTAGCAGGGATGACGGTTGAGGGTGTGTGGTTCTTGTGTAGGTGTTTTGCATGGGGAGGTGGGTGGGGAGGAAGAAAGAGAACTACAGGTGCTGCTGTGTAGATGTAGAGATGTAGAGAGAAAGAGGTGGATCTTAGGTGGAGGTAAATGCATATGGTGTGCTTGTTTGTCAGGGCCATTGATGGACATACACATACTCCCCTTACATTCCAGAGTTGCCAAAGGGAGTATTCTAGTGGGTATCATCCACCATGTAATTCATTCATCTATTAATCTAACACCATTTCTGTGGCATCGCATGGTTGGGGGTTGTGTTCTCACACCCTCTCTTCCTCTGTCAGTCTCTCACTTTCTGTTTGTTGCTGTCTGAGAACACTCTGTCTGTCTTCCCTCAAGTGCGGTGTGGTGTGTTTATCTGCAGCTTTACAGCAGCGGGTGCTAGTATGTAACACAGGGGTGGGGGAGGGAGGTGTCTTGTGAGCTATTCACACGACCCTGGTTCTGGAGCTCTCCATCACAAACACACACACACACACACACACTTGCATAGCTTTGTCCCATCACTCAAGTGTCTGACTGATTAGGCAGAAACACAAAGGAGAATGTTCTTGAGATAGCTGTGTGTTTGTGTTATCCGTGTAGATTTGTGTCAATGTGTGTGTGCATGAGTGAGGATATGTGTGTATTTGTGAATGTATGTTCATGCTTGTACATGTCTGTCTGTGTGTGTATTTGTGTGCATGTGTGTGTGTAATTGAGTACATGTGTGTATGTGTGTGTGATTGTACTTGTTCCAGGATGGGTGCTGTCTTGATGACAGTTCTCTCAAGGAGAGAACTGCATTCCCACAGATCAGAAAGCACCATCATGAGATCATCCTCACACCTCTCCCTCCCTTTAAAAACTAGTGTCTACATTACAGTGTTGTGTTTTTTTTGTGAAGCATGTGCGAGTTCCTTGTCATACAACGTATGTTAACATGTTTACATTTTGTTTCTGTGAGATGCTGATTGAGCATTCGATGAACATTAATAATTGCTGATGAACATTAATACATTCTTACCTTGGGCAAATGAATGTCCTAACAATTAACACATTTTTGATTCTCCACCTCACCGTTTGCCTGTTGTGGACAGACAGGTGCTGAGCTTTCTTTTTTTTATTATTATTTCGTGAAATGCATCCTGTCTGACGTTTCCTGTTTCCGTTTCAATGTCATGTTTTATTGCTTGTTAGTGCTTTTTTGGGGTTTGCGTCGTCGAGGTTTTGGTCATCCTCTCATGTGTGTGACGTATATAGCTGATGTGCAAGCTCTCTACGCCCCCATACCTCCTGGGGCAAAGTGGTGCTACTCTTCTCTCTGTTGTTGATGCACTGTTCCACTGAGAGACATAAACCAATAACCTGCATCAAATAATGTGTAGGTGTGGACTGTAGAGACTGGTATATTATTATGAAGAATTAACAAGAAATAAAAACAGATAAAATGTTGAAATATCTGTATTTTGAGTGCTGCTTTGACATGGTCCTTTGCTGCTCTGTTTTTCACACACACACACACACACACACACACACACTACTGGTAGTTTACCAATCGTACATAGAAACCCTGTCAAACATCTTTTCACTGTAGACATTTTATGCGTACATGTAGACTGACTTGTGGACTGGCCCAGACTATCAGGAGCCACTTGGTAAAGTGATAAAGAAAACCAAAATGTTCCTCCACATGCGTTTGTGCATCGTGGCACAGAACAGGGCCTGACTGATTGACACACAGCACGGAGCAGGGCTTCCCAGCAGGCCTCTCTGCCTACTGGCTGGTCTGATTAGGAAAACTTGAGAGGCAGGTGTGCCTCTTGCTGTCAGAGGGGAAACGTGTGGAGAAGGTGTGGATGACATCCATATCTATCAACACCTTTGCTCCCCAAGGTAAAGGAGTGAGAGAAGAATGAGAGGAAGTGCTGTCAGGCCCAGGGAGTTGCCTGGACTACGTTCACTATGGCATGCATCTTGCTCACTAATATCAAGAACACTGGATCGAGTAGCCGAATGTTCTTGCCCTGTGAACAATGACTAAAGGTAGGATAAGCAATGCTAGATGGCGTTGCGTTTGTTAGATACTTTTGTCCAAAACAACCTACATTTTATTTGAACCAAAGACCAAACAAAACACACCATATGGAGCCAGGGCTGTGTAAGAGAACTAGGATTCTTATAGTGTTCTCAGGGAGCTATCTAATTGTAAGGAGATATTCGCTAAATGTTACAAAAAGTGTTACGTGTTAGAAATAGCTTAGCATCACTTACCTACCCTACCTTTCAATGCAAAATTCACAGCTTTCTCAATGATAACAAACAATGTTAACATGTTTCTGTGATGTTGGCATTGCATTTTTTACATTGTAGCAGTGTCATAAACTACATTCCCACAAACATACTAAATATATTTCTGCAAAAACTGTGAGGTGATTTGCTCAGCCTGGCTCAGTTTCTCCAGTGGTTCCAAGACAAATGCACACCACTGTGGCATCACCTATCAATCCAGGTAATCCATCACCTATTGGTCTTTTGAGATCAGTGGTCTTGTGCAGCTTTACGTTGAAAACCTCATCCTGATACAGCTGTAAAAAGTCATCGGAACACTTAGTTTATTTTTACAAACACACATAGTTGCATTGATCTAATCTGTTGTGACATAGAGAGGGTGTTTGTGCAGTTAACCTTATTCACCCCGAAGGCTTATGTGGTGTGAGGGGACAAGCGGGCATTTCTATCTGTCTGGTGGGAAATTATAAACCAGTGAGTGATGCCGCTAAGGGGTCTGGGCATGGGGGATGCGGTGATACTGGAGTGGATCAAACACCTCGGCCCGCTTCCCAAGGACAGGCTCTCAAGGTTGGCCCGGAGTCCAGTCCAAGCCCTACTGCTTTGCGAACGGAGATAACGGAGAGTGAGGGTGCCTTGAGGACCATTCCCTCCCCCCATCTCACCATACACAATCAGACCGCTCCTCTCCTACAGTTATCCCCGGGACAACCTTCAACAGCGCCGCGTGAACCCACTCCCATGCCCCCATAATGCACTTGGTTCAGGGGTAATCAGCCTGTTCTGTCAGTTTGTGTTATCCCCCTGACACAAACACACACACACACTTTCTGCGTTCACGTTTTTCAAACATGTGCACACGTGAACCGTGTGGTTGTGTACAAAGTGCCCAAGTCAATGATATTCATATGCATGTACAGTATACATGGTCTCCCACACACATATGTTTTTAAATGCAACCACAGAAGTGCCTTTGTCAACCATTTAAAGCAAGAATATTCCATGGATGAAGGTGTCAGGAAAGACAACAAATGACATGTGATATGTGTGATGTTGTGTGATGTGTGTGTGTGTGTGTGTGTGTGTGTGTGTGTGTGTGTGTGAGAGAGAGAGAGAGAAACACAGAGAGAGAGAGAGAGAGAGAGAGAGAGAGAGAGAGAGAGAGAGAGAGAGAGAGAGAGACTCTTATCTGCTCTGCTTGCCAATCTCAGTTCAGTGTTGGTTGGGGCAGACTGGCTGGAAGAATGCATGGCAGATAAATGCATGGCAGATAAACCACTTCAGCAGGGAGCGGCCCTCACTTTCTGCCCCTCCACAGCTACTGGAAGCACTGGGAAGCCCACCATGATCCCCACTGTCTTACTGGAACTGATGGAGTGAAGACTGTGTGTGTGTGTGTGTGTGTGTGTGTGTGTGTGTGTGTGTGATAGTGGAAAGGTGTGAAGGCACATATAGGATCTCTGTGTTCCTCAAAGATTGGAAAGGAGCTTACACACAGCTATGGTCAGTACAAACACAAGTTTACTAATTGGATACACACACAGAGACAGACTATCTCTCTCTTTCTCTCTCTCTCTCTCTCTCACACACACACACACACACACACACACATAGGCTAATAGGGATATGGGTTGGTCCCCCAGTAAACATCAACTATACACAACCTCTACACTCATACACTCATACAAACATGTATACTTTGTACCATGCAACACATATAACGACATGTGCATTCACACACACACACACACACACACACACACACACACACACACACACACACGCACACACGCACACACACACCCACACACACAGACACAGACACACACACACACACACACACACACACACACACACACAGACAAACTTGGACCTGCCCTCAAGGGGTAAGAGAAGATATGTGGTCCTGGTAGCTAAATTTAGCATTTCATTTCATCGAGACCATGAAGACAAAACACAGGACGGCTATCCCTACTTGGCAACGACCCCTCTAGCACACCCTCTGACCTCGACCTCGACACACACACACACACGTACACACACATACACAAACACACATTTTAGTGCTTTTATTTGGACCTTAACACAGGGGAAGATTCAATGCAGCATGCACAGATTTAAACAATGCAACACTCACATACAACTGAAAAAAGGTGGTGCAATATCTGTTAGCACAAAACACATGCACTAGTTAAAGCACATTGCCCATCCCACTCTCACAATGCCCACATTAGCTCTCTGTCCTCCCTGGACACATTTACACTTTCACTCTCCCTCACCTGCAGCTGCTACCTTAATACTGCAACAACCATCTCTCTCTCTCTCTCTCTCTCTCTCTCTCTCTCTGTGTGTGTGTGTGTGTGTGTGAAGTGTTTTTTTTTGTAATTGGTGGGTTGAATCACATTTACACAACTGTAAAGTATATTAATTCTGACCAAGTATAAACACAGTGTTAGTTTGCCCTTGCTGTTATCCCCCACTCCCTTTGTCTTTCCTCCTCCTCTGTAACATTATACCTCATTAGGCAGCAGTGACATAGAAATCGTAGTGTGAAATCATTGTTTGTGGATTGAACAATATATTCGGTGACGGTGTTGTTAACCATGTTCATTTTTTTTTTAATCTAACGACAGCTTGTAATCGGCACTATCTACTCAAGAGTAGAACAGAATTTTCTTTTTCATTTTCTTATCATACTCCCCTCCTAAGCATTCTGTCTCTCGTCAGCTGTCACTCGGTAAAGCTTACTGTGAAGCGCAGCACACACTTTAAAACTGGTAGCCTTAAACGCAAAACGCGATTAAGATAACAGTGTTTTGCAACAAAGAAAAACAATCGAGTGCTTTATCCTAACTTGTTGAAGACATAATAACATGTAGGCTATATAAGCAAGGTGCGGAAGATAAAATAACCATACACACAATTTTACTTAGAAAACATACATGAGGGGGGGGGGGTCTATTTTGAGATTTGGGTGTTGCGATGAGATGTGAAGGCGATGTGCGTGTCTCTGCTCTCTGTCAAAAGTGGCAGCCGCGTCTAATGACGTCTCATTTCTTCCATGCGCCACACAACCTGTCATTCTGTAATGGCTGTACTAAGAAGTCGACGGAGAAAAGCATGAGGCGATATTTTGACACTCGCACCTTGCATGATATATCTGGTCGGTAATTTGGTCAGCGTCGACTTACAGTCTTTAAAGGTAACAAACTAGATATCTCTCTGTAGACTGGACGTCGTCGACCACGTTATGGAAGTAATGTGCCATACATAATAAGTCTACGTGTGCACGTGTGTTTTTGGTGCGCAAAACTTGTGCCTTTTCTATTTTAGTTAAACTTATTTTCGAGTTGTGGGCTGTAACGTGGAAGATGCTGTGGCTGGTGGACTTCTGACCAGTTTTAGCTACGTGACCTCGGTTTTTCTCCCTCCCTGCCCGTAAGCACGGCTCTTAGATCGCCCTGGAAACGAATCCTTGCAGTGGCTGTGACAGGTCGCTGTGGCGCCTCTTTGTCAACAAATGCTGCTTTAATTATCCATTTTACATCTACATTTGCTCTAATTGTATTTGCACCATGCAAAACAGTTTCAGTTACGTATTCATGGTCGGTTATATGTAAAACCAAAAGAAAGAAGTCAACGTGTTTGTCGCAGTTGGAAAGGAGTTCGTGTTGGGAAAGTCACTACTCTCAGCGACAAAATGCCTGTTAGACGAGGTCATGTCGCTCTCCAGAACACCTACCTGGACACTATCATCCGCAAGTTTGACGGTCAAAGTAAGTTTCTTCTTCTTTTCTACTGGTTTAAAATGTGAAAGTAGACGGAGTAATGTTTTACACCACACTTCACGACTAGTGCGCGGACAGTGGCTAAAGCTAAAGTTTAAAAAGGCACATCATTTTATAGTGGGGAAAAATATGATAGCTCCAGTGATGCAAATCATTAAGTCCCCGCGTGAATGTTCACGCCAGACGTCATCAGCTACATCTCTCTCTCTCTCTCTTTCTGTCTCTCTCTCTCTCTGAGTGTGTCTTTCAGAACTGTGCTTCACTCTTTCACAAATGGCATCGTACTACTAACTGTAAATGGTCAAATAATCTGTCCATAAAGACATTATATTAATCACAGCAGTTACATTACGCACGGGTGCATTGTGGCATTAGATAATTATTTGTCTTTATTGTTGGCTCTAATGGTGAAAATATGACCTTTTCATGCATTTCCCACTATTTGACCATTATTATTTATGACAAGAGGCAAATTGTGAACTAGATCGTGTTCGTGGATGGACAAAATAGAATAGTTTTCCTCCGTCGTTTTGGTACATTTCTTGAGAAATAACGTGTGCAAACAGCACCACACAATTGATTACTTCCAAAAGTCCACAACAAAGTCCTCAAAAATGGTTACGTTTATGTAAGTAACTTAACTCATGTAAGTAAGTACTAATTACAGCAATATACACAAATACCACCAACATGCAGGTGCTTTTGTTGTTTATGTTATCAGTATAACATTATATCCTGTAAATGAATTCATTACCATCTTGCATACCACATACATCCTTTAAGAGCCAAGTAATGTTGTCATAATGATAGACATTTCACATTTATTCAGAAAATGAAGGTGAAAAATGCAATAGAACAAGAATAGAAATTATATAGAACAGTAATCAATATAAGTCTAGGTTTGAATTTGAAACTGGGGAAACATGGTTGACACACAATGGTTGACATGTAATGGTTTAACCATTATCATGTTATGACTTGCACAATGAATTCATACAATACCTAGATGAATTGGACCTAAGACTAAACAGCAGGCACGTATACATATATCTTCTTGCATGAATGTGTAAAAAATAATTTTCAAATGTTCAAGGAGAGGTTGTTATGACATTTGCATAAATGACTAGATGATGTGGAGCTTGAACAAACAGTTTTATCCCTGATCTGAGTAACGTGCCAAAGTCAGTGAGAGGAACTGTAATATCAAGCTTAGTTCAAACCTTCACTATACGTAAATCATTCACAAGAGCATTTCCCCACTTACTCAGAGCAGAAGACATTGACTAAAGCGGCACTTAAGAGACCCGTGAAGTGGTCATATTTGAAAGCCGGTGTTTTGAGCGATATTTTGTTTTCGGGGTTATGGAGGCTCCTCAGGCTAATGCAGATTCCTTGTGTAAATATCAGCCAAGTAGGCACATGGCATCTTCCTGAAAGCCTTGACTATTTGCTGAGTATCACACAAAGAAAGGTTAGAAGCAGAAATGGTTGGTCATGGCCATGTATGGTGGTAGTTGTGTGGAGCTCTGTTGGCCGTGTTGCAAGGGCATCCTCCCTCTGACACCGGCAGCCGTTTTGCGTATCAGCTGACTTTTATCTCCATGAGCCTAGCGGACAGAGGCAGAAGTTTTTCCACTCACGCATTCATTCCCATTCATTTTATTCATTCATTATCACTGCTGTGGATCTGCCATGCTATCCTTCCTCCCTGCCTCCCACTCTCTCCCTCCTGCTCTCTCTTTCTTCCCCTCTTTCTCTCTTTCTCTCTCTCTTTGAAGACAGGGCACCTATTGTAGACCACAGGGGTAGTGTTAAAAATATCTCCTTCCAGTGTGGGATCTGCTCCAGATTAGAGTTAAAAGCATGTCTGATTGCCAGTAAGGTCACTTGTAGGGATGTAACGGTATGAAAATTTAACCTCACGGTTATAGTGACCAAAATTATCACGGTTTTCGGTATCATCAGGGTATTTCTAAAAGTGTGTTCAATATGTTCAGAAAGCAATGATAGGCCTACACAAGCTGAAATAGTTTCAAAAAGTGTCCTGTTCACTTTTTTCTTCATGTTTGGCTATGTGCTTATAGCTTAACTTACCCTACCATAACTTGGAGTTTGCTATTTCTGTTATTTGGATGCAATGAGTGAGACCGAAGTAAGCGTTCAAAATAAAACTTTAGGCTACTGTATTCTCCTGATAACGTGAGAATGGATTTAATGTGGACACGAACATAAAAAGACGCAGAGTGGCTACATGATACAGTGCACATTTTGTGGTGAAAAAGTTCCGCCTTTTAAAATCAGGTGTAGCCTAATCCGAATCGTAGTTAAAACCATCAATTAGAGAACAGAATCAGTAGGGTACCAGTTTTGTTCCATTGTACCAGGCCTACTGTATGTCAAAAGCAGGCTCGGATGAAGCTGGGAAGGATTAAACACACGGTTTCCACACCGTGGTAATCAACAGTGATAATCATGATGTTTGAAATGAAAACGGTAATTATTATCAACATTTTTATCACGGTTTACCATTATACCGGTAATCGTTACATCCCTAGTCACTTGGAAGTGACAGGTTCTCTCATGTTATAAGAAGTATTACATTTCTTTAGACATTAGACTGTAGAAATGATGTAGAAATGATTTTGCGATATGGGGGACATGGATTCTGTGTTATTCAGGGTTGAGAATTGTGAGGAGCAGAACTGAGATCTGAGAAAATAGCTGGGAATGTTCACAGAAGCCGAATCTGTGATGATATAGCCATGGCCATTTGCAGCCCAGAGCCTAATAATGTCTATGTCTGCCACCTCCTTTCATGTCTCTGGGGATTTTGTTGCATCTCGGAGATTTTGTTAGACTCGGAGAAAGGGGGGGAGTAAGAGGTAAAAGAAGACTCTCTGAGTGTGTGTGTGTGTGTGTGTAGCCTATGTGTTTGCGTACGTGTGTGTGTATTTGTGTGTGTGCGATGTGAATGTACGTACTGTATGTATGTGTATGTGCATGTTTGTCTATCTGTACGTGTGTATGCTTGTGTGTTTTGACCCTCCCAGTGTTTCATATAAGGGGAGTGGCATTCCGTGGATGCTTAGCAACGACCTTAAGCTGTAGGATGGCATTGGAAGGCAGTGCTAATGAGGTTGATGACTGGGCCATTCACTGCTGCTGATCATTACTTCATCACATGCAAAACAGCACAGAGGGAAATATGGAGATAGGGAGGGAGTGAGGTGCAGTAAAGACAAATATTTATATAACAGAGAGATAGGACACATCATTTATCAGATGCTGTTGCACTGAGGAACAGTTAGTGGGGCAACTTGACTGGTGGCTGGCATGCTGGAGTTTGACACCAGAAATAGCAGCGAAATTCAGGCCTCACTGTGACTGAGGCTCTGGTGTGTGTCTGTGTGTGTGTGTGTGTGACACAGCAGGGTCAGAGGCACATCAGACAGCAGGCTCCCTGGTGACAGGAATTAAACCCTGTGCCTCCAGCTGACTGTAATTGTGAACTTGCATGAGTGATTCTAGCAATTTCAGCATGTGGGCAGCAGTGTCTTAATAGAAGCTCTGAGAGAGATGGCCTCCCACAGCAGCTCTCTCACTTCAGTCAGTGGAGAGAAATAAAGTCTGATACAGACAGACACCGTTAGACTTTGATTTTTTTTCCTTTTTTGTATGTTTTCTGCTGTCTTATGTGTTTATGTTTGTGTTTCCTATTATGGGTTGCTATCGCTCACCTTGTGGAGCAGTTGGCAGAGTATATGTTTTTAATGACATCACAAAGGGAGTTCACGTGCTGAGGAAAATGCATACCTATACTGTACTTCATCGGCATTAAAATGTTTTTTAACAGTAAAAAAAAAGTAAAATTAAAATTGTGGGCAGCCCACTGGTTAGCACTCTGGACTTGTAACCGGAGGGTTGCCGGTTCGAGCCCCGACCAGTGGGCCGCGGCTGAAGTGCCCTTGAGCAAGGCACCTAACCCCTCACTGCTCCCCGAGCACCGCCGTTGTAGCAGGCAGCTCACTGTGCCGGGATTAGTGTGTGCTTCACCTCACTGTGTGTACACTGTGTGCTGTTTGTGTTTCACTAATTCACCGATTGGGTTAAATGCAGAGACCAAATTTCCCTCACGGGATCAAAAAAGTATATATACTTATAAATGAATGAAAGAACATGTTTACTGGATCTTTGACTTGCATTCACTACACTTGACTTGTCACTGTCTCAGTAGCCATCTCCATCTCACCACCGTCTCACTGTCTCACTGTCTCACCATCCGTCTCACTGTCTCAGTAGCCGTCTCAATCTCACCACCATCTCACTGTCTCAGTAGCCGTCTGAATCTCACCACCGTCTCACTGTCTCAGTAGCCATCTCCATCTCACCACCCGTCTCACGGTCTCAGTAGCCATCTCAATTTCACCACCCGTGTCACTGTCTCAGTGGCCATCTCATCATTCACCCGTGTACTTTTTACGGACTTCTCCTCTGCATTCAATACTGTTCAGCCCCATCTTCTGCTGGGACGCCTAAGTGCCCTGAAGGTCAGCCATAGTCTCATTCTATGGATTAGGGAGTTTCTGAGGGAAAGGCCCCAGCGTGTCCGTATGAACAATACCATCTCTGACTGTCTCGTCCTAAACACCGGTGTCCCACAAGGGTGCGTCTTGTCCCCCCTTCTGTTCTCCATATATACCAATGAGGTCAATTACAACAACAATGACTCTATACATCTAATCAAATATGCAGATGACATGGCCCTTGTGGCCTGCCTACAGGATGCCAACAGCCCTTCCTACTTTCAACACATCAACCATCTTATCACCTGGTTTGACAGCAGCTACCTTGATCTAAATGTCAGCAAGACCAAGGAACTGTGCTTTGGAGGAAAGAGAGGAGCAGGCAACAGAGGACCTAACTTCATGCCCATCAACATGAAGGGGAAGGATGTGGAACAGGTCAGCAACTTTAAATATCTTGGGACAATTATAGATGAAGATCTCACATTCCAACCTAATGCAGACTACATCTTTAAAAAGGCAAGACAGCGTCTCTCCCTCCTCAGGAAACTGCGAAGCTTCAACACCAGCAAGCACACTCTGACCATGGTGTACAGATCACTCACTGAGAGTCTTCTCACGTTCAACATCACCTCCTGGTATGGGAACCTCTCAGTGAAACATAGGAACAAGCTGGCTCAGGTGGTAAACCAAGCCAGCAAAATTACAGGAGAAAAGCAGTTACAACTCCACACTCTATACAGCCGTTCCATAACACAAAAGGCCAAAAGGCCATCCAGGGCTTCAATCAGTAACGAGAACTGCACTAGTATTTATTCATTCATATTTTTTAACTATTTATGTAACTACAATTTAACTTATATTGTCTGTTGCTGTGTGTTTTTATGTCGCCAGAGTGCCAAAGATAAATTTCCAGTGTATGTACATTCAGTGGACAATAAAGTTTTTATCTATCTATCTATCTATCTATCTCAATTTCACCACCCGTCTCAATCTCACCACCCATCTCACTGTCTCAGTAGCCATCTCCATCTCACCAACGTCTCACTGTTCTCTTCTCTGTTCCCCGCTTCTCTCAGACCGCAAGTTCCTCATTGCCAACGCCCAGATGCAGAACTGCGGCATCATCTTCTGCAACGAGGGCTTCTGCCAGATGTTCGGCTTTTCGCGGGCGGAGATCATGCAGCAGCCGTGCACCTGTCCCTTCCTGGTGGGGCCGGGCACCATGAAGAGCTCCCTGGGCCAGCTGGCAGAGGCGCTACTGGGCTCTGAGGAGCACAAGGTGGAGATCCTCTACTACGCCAAGGAAGGTATGGGACCGAGAGGGGGGGCAATGAAAGGACAGGCTGCAGGAACAGTGAAATGAAGAAGAATGAGGGGAAATAAGGATAGGATGGGGAATGAGGGAGGATATGTGGAACAGGGATGGAGGGAGTCAGATGAGGAAGGTGATTGCTCAGTGTTTGCATTGTGAAACTAGAACAGCACTCAGGAGACTGCATACTACCGCCAAGTGTCTCAGATCTGTATCAGGTGCTCCATCACACAATCTCCCAGGCGTAGGTAATAAATACTGTAGTGTAATTAAAGTAGCTAGCCTCTCAGACCAGTGGTTCTCAAACTAGCCTCTCAGACCAGTGGTTCTCACAGTGGTTCTCAAACTAGCCTTTCAGGCCAGTGGTT
This sequence comes from Alosa sapidissima, assembly GCF_018492685.1. Taxonomy (NCBI): domain Eukaryota; kingdom Metazoa; phylum Chordata; class Actinopteri; order Clupeiformes; family Clupeidae; genus Alosa; species Alosa sapidissima. The sequence goes on from NC_055959.1 coordinate 26,886,372, forward strand.
CTCAAACTAGCCTTTCAGGCCAGTGGTTCTCAAACTAGCCTTCCAGGCCAGTGGTTCTCAAACTAGCCTTCCAGGCCAGTGGTTCTCAAACTAGCCTCTCAGGCCAGTGGTTCTCAGTGGTACTTTGGAGGTGGGGAATATTCAAGCCCCACCTGACCCCATCACCCCAGGAATGGTAGGCTAACGTTAAAATATTACTTTAGCATTTTGGTTCCACATTTCCCATCTCGGTCCCCTGGATCTGATGTTGTTTTAATTCATATGTGGCATGTTTATGACTCATAGCAGGTTTGTGTGTGGCTATTTTGTTTTGAATGTACAGTATAATCTTCATTGGCAAAAAAGAAAGGCTAATGTCTTTGATAAAGATGGGCACAAAAAAGACAAGTTTCCTCCTGTACGTCGTGCCACACCTGTCATGTCTCAGAACCACTGCGCTACATACTGTTCTGTGTCTTCAGTTCAGAAACTATTGCCAAAAGACACCAGTTAACATGCTAGCAAGGAGCCTGGCTGACAACATGGTTCAACCAGAGCCATATAAAGGTACCTTTATATGGCTCTGGGTTCAACATTATATCTAAAGAGATTGGTTCTGCTTATCATTATAACTCTATGGAATCCTACAACTTTGAAGCTTAATATCTCAGAACTACCAGAACTACCACTACTCAGAATATCTCAGAACTACCACTCAGAACTACCACTACTCAGAACGTAGATAGAACCCTATAATTACGATTTGGTAATTCACTTGTACAGATTTCTCTTTTAGGTAAATAGGCATGATACATACAGCTTGCGATAGGTAGTTTATTGAATCAATCCTCACACATTCCTGTTTGTGCTGGGTCCTCCTTTATTAGACAAATCAGGCAAATGAACCAGCAAACACATTAAACCAATTAAATTCTCTACGTGAAGTGGCCGGTAGACCAATACGTTTGTGTTTAATAGCATCTATATGATGCACCTATGCTATCAGATATGATAACCTAGTATATATGATAGCCTAGCAGATATGATAACCTAGTATTAGTATATATGATAGCCTAGCAGATATGATAACCTAGCAGATATGATACACACAGTTGAAGTCTTTAGAATGTTTAGAAAAACACCATCCACTCTATCCACCTCCACACTGCCCAGACAGTAACTGAAAAGACATTTCCAGCTCAAACAATTCCATCCAGCAACATGAACAAACACAGACTGGCAGAGCACACTGACCCAATGGCTGGCGTTTATTGGAGCAGTGCCCACACCTTTAGAAATGCTGCTCAGTCAGACATCAGACAGTGTTCAGAGCATGATCTACCACCTGGGCTGAAAAGACATCGTTTTATCTCCGTTTTATATCCGTTACCTGTTCAACTACCCTGATAAGATCAAACTTCCCCTACCCTGTTTGCACACACGCAAAGACACGTGCACACACACACACACACACACACACACACACACACACTAGATCAACATTAACATCTAAACAAAAGCACATAAAAAGCTGTGGTGCTTTAAAGATGAGCTGGTAGGGTAGTCTGCTCTGTTCTGGTCCCATCAATCAAGTCATTTTGTCAGGGGAGCAGAGGTGCCATTATTCCTTCCCTCCTCCTCTTTCATCTGGTCTGCCGCCAGTCATTAAGACATAGGAGTGGGAGAGAGGGGCTTGCACATGCTCTATAATAAAGCTACTTGGTGTTTGTGTCTGTATGTGTGTCTGTAGCCATATGCTTACTGTGTCTTACTGTGTATTTCTGGTGTGTACATTTGTTTGTCCCAGTGTGTTCTGGGTATTTTTGTGCACTAGACCAGTGTTTTTCAACCTTTTTTGTGCCACGGCACACTTTTGACACTTAAAATGTCCCACGTCACACTAAAGTCAAAGTCAAAGTCAAAGTCAGCTTTATTGTCAATTTCTTCACATGTTCCAGACATACAAAGAGATCGAAATTACGTTTCTCACTATCCCACGGTGAAGACAAGACATATTTTACCAATTTAAGTCCACAGACAAACATAACATTCAAGTAAACAAAAAAGTAAGTAAATAAGAGGGCACATATAATAATGAAAAAAATAAGAGCAGCAAAATTTGGTTGAAATTGTGCATAGACAGTCAATAAAATACTAGTGCAAAGTCAGGCCAATAAAAGGCTTGTGTAGTTCTGTTTGACCTAAGTAAGAAAGAAAGTGACATAGTGGTGCAAGTTATGTAAGAGCAGCAGATGTGTTGTGTTTTCAGGACAACAACAACAAGTTGTAAAGTGTACAAGTGTGCAAGTGTGCAAGTGGAGTAGTGCACGCGGCCATTGTGGGTCCAATGTCCAGGATGTTATGTAGCTGAGGGTGGAGGGGGGAGAGGAGGGAGAGAGTTCAGCATCCTTACAGCTTGGTGTATGAAGCTGTTGGTGAGTCTGGTAGTGCGGGAGCGCAGGCTTCTGTACCTCTTCCCAGAGGGCAGTAGATCGAACAGATTGTGAGCGGGGTGACTTGCATCACTCACAATTTTGGTCGCCTTGCGGGTGAGGTGGGTGGTGTAAATGTCCTTCAGGGAGGGGAGTGAAGCACCAATAATCCTTCCAGCTGTGTTCACTATGCGCTGCAGGGCTTTCCTGTTGTATTCAGTGCAGCTTCCGCCCCACACAGCGATACAGCTGGAGAGGATGCTCTCAATGGTGCCTCGGTAGAATGTGGTCATGATGGCTGGTGGAGCACTTGCTCGCCTGAGTTTCCGCAGGAAGTACAGGCGGCGCTGAGCTCTCTTCGCCAGTGATGCAGTGTTGGTGGTCCAGGAGAGGTCTTCGCTGATGTGCACCCCCAGGAATTTGGTGCTGCTCGCTCTCTCCACCACAGCACCGTCGATGGTCAGTGGCAGGTGTTGGGTGTGACCTCTCCGGAAGTCAACAACAATCTCTTTGGTCTTGCTGACGTTCAGCAGGAGGTTGTTGTCCCTGCACCACGTGGTCAGATGGTCGACCTCCAACCTGTATTGGGTCTCGTCGCCCTTGGTGATGAGACCCACCAGAGTTGTGTCGTCAGCAAATTTCACTATGTGATTGTTGCTGTAGGTTGCAGTGCAGTCATGCGTCAGCAGGGTGAAGAGCAGCGGACTGAGCACGCAGCCTTGGGGGGCCCCTGTGCTCAGTGTGATGCTGCTTGAGGTATTGTTGCCAACACGTACTACTTGAGGCCTCTGACAGAGGAAGTCCAGTAGCCAGTTGCAGAGGTAGGTACTGAGTCCCAGTTTGTCAAGTTTGCTGATGAGTTGTTGTGGTATTATGGTGTTGAATGCAGAACTGAAGTCTATAAACAGCAATCTCACATATGAGTCTCTTTTTTCCAGGTGGGTGAGGGCTGGGTGGAGGGCAGAGCAGATTGCATCCTCTGTAGACCGCTTGGCTCGGTATGCAAACTGGAAGGGGTCCAGGGTGGGGGGGAGAATGGATTTGATATGTGACATGACAAGCCGCTCAAAGCACTTCATGATGATGGGTGTCAGTGCCACAGGGCGGTAGTCATTGAAGCAGGATGGAGCAGTTTTCTTCGGCACAGGTATGATGGTGGCAGCTTTGAAACATGATGGGACGATGGCTTGCTTCAGGGAAGTGTTAAAGATGTCTGTGAAGACATCCTTAAGCTCCCCTGCGCAGTCCTTCAGCGCACGACCTGGAATGTTGTCTGGACCTGTTGCCTTACGGGTGTTGATAGCAGCAAGTGTCCTCTTCACGCTGTCGGCAGAGAGGCACAGGGGCTGCTCATGTAGAGGGGGATGGGTCTTCTGTGGGCAGGTGCTGTTTTGTGCTTCAAAGCGAGCAAGAAGCGGTTCAGGTTGTTGAGCAGAGGGATGTTGCTCTCACAGCTCTGTGGCGCGGGCTTGTAGTCCATGAGGGCCTGAATGCCCTGCCACTAACATCCTCTGTGAAGAAAAAATAAACATACCATAGCCTAAAATTTAAAAAAAAATACACAGATATGGCCTTATTATGGCTTCTATGCAAGACCTGCTCAATAAAACAAGCGGCCTCTGTTTCATTTGTAGGTGACTATATCTAATTTAATTGTTGTTATGAACTGGATATGTGATGATTCTGTGAATACTGGATATGGGGCCCCCGTTGTACAATGCCTGCATACCACAAATAGTGCAATCATACAATCAATGAGAGCATGTGGTTATAAATTCTTTGATGCAACAGTTGCTTTTCTGGACCCGTGAGTGACATTTGGGTAATTTTCTGCGGCACACTAGTGTGCCCCGGCACAGTGGTTGAAAAACACTGCACTAGACACACACAGGCATACACACACACACACACATACACACACACACACACACACACACATTTTAATTTTTTATTTAAATCCACAAATCATATTACAATAGACAGGATTCAAATATTTCAAGAGATAAGATTGGGCTTTGTCACTCAATGATATTCAGGGGTACAAACAGGGGCGCCTTAATACCACCCGAGGCCCCTGGGCTATATGTTTTTTAAGCCCTCCCCTCCCCCACCGCTTTTGGTAAATAACATGCAGTGTAGCCTATCATTATTCAGCCTATGTAAAACCTTTACATAAACAGGAGCAGAAAGCCCTCGAATCACGTCCGCCTACCCATGACCTCGCTTATCAAAAAGGCTAGCCTACTGCACAATAACAAGCGTTGAACTTGCTGTAGGCTAAGTTAAAAGATGGGTACACATATGGACGTTTAAAAGCTTTTCAAAAGTGCATGTGTTTGTCGTGTCGGGGGGTTCCCCAGGAGTTTTTTTGAAATTCTGTCTACTTAACACACCAGTTTAACGCAGTTTGGGAGGGACAGAAATACTTTTAGCCTACAGAACAAGCTGGCTCATGTGACGTGAACATGGCTACCTTATGCATTATCACTACACTACATAGACATATCTCACGTTAACAATGGAGAAAACATAACATAGACTATTATATGTGCGAATGGGTTAGCACAAACTTAGATCTTGGTAAACGGAGATGCAGACCACTAATTCATTTATTTGCGCCACAGCCTATGTTCTGCATTCACTCCAATGAGACATGTGAAATACATGTTTTTAAAGCCGTTTCATTTCCAGGCTATTTGCTACGATATTTACCTGCTATGCCTTCTGTTTTCATGGACAGTTACAGGAATCCACGTCATTCGTTTATCGTTGCTTCAATCCTACCCACGTTATCTCCAGAGTTTGTATGATAAGTTTGTCAGTCAGTTTCAGCCTCTCCTCTAGCTCCTCTACACCCGTTAGGATTTATTACGTTTTGTTACATTTTGTTACACTCTAGAACAGTGGTTCTTAAACTTTTTGTCTGGCGACCCCACAAAAAAGTATGGCGAGGTCTGGCGACCCCACTTTCCCCAAACCCAAAGTCCTTACTCAAATACCCCCCTCAAACGTTAACAACTAAATCAAGCAAAAACTAGAAAGCAAAGTCATTTGTTTTATTTACTCCATATGAACAAGAACCGAGAAAACCAAACAATCACGATTAAACAAGTGTAGGCTGCCGCCATATCAGATCAGAGCGCTATGTGCGTAGCGCGCGCGCACACACAAGCACGCACACACACATACCAGCATTAGGCCTACAATGTTACATTAATTATATTGATGGCGATAACAATAACAGTATTTTTTTAATTTCCCTTTTCTGGTTTACTATGTTTAACAATTTCAATGGGAAGGGTGGGCATGCTTCCGTGAACATAGCAAGTTAATTCTAGGAGGAAATGCTGATTTTCCTCCACGGTGCTGAGCCGACATCTGTATTTTGAGATGTCGTTTCATTTTGACAGGTTTTAAGCTCTCATTCGCCAGAACATCGCCGCAAAATACACATTGTGGGTGGTCGAGGTTATCTTTAACTTGGCAAGTGAATGCATATTTCAAAAATTCTTTCTGATAAAGCCGACGCGCCGTTTGTTCTTTTTTATTCTCACCGGCCTGTAGACTTGTCCTATCTTAGGATCACGCAGTAGACGCACTGGTAGATGGCAATAACGAGCTTTTGTTCAATTTTTTAAGCAGCCACCTGTCCATTTTGGCAAGTAGGCTACCTATGTTTTTTGTTTTGTTTTACTTAAAATAGCGGGAACAAGTT